>NW_015506009.1:505537-515078 GCF_001515645.1 Sinocyclocheilus grahami | reverse complement strand
AATCGATTAAAAAAATAACTAATTAATCACACATTTTTCTGAAATAATCGCGATTAATCGTGATTAATCCCACCTAACATTAAAGTTTTTAAATAAACTTTTATATTGCAATAATTTCACATTCAATCTTCAAATGAATGTACAAACAACATAAAGACAGTATATTTTTAATATTTTATATATTTGTTAAATGGCATCTTTTTTTATGACTGAAGTCCAGTATCTATGATAGCGATACTGATTTATCTATAAAGTTGCCCCCCCCCCTAACATTTACCCATTGACTATAGCCATTCAGCATTGCAGTATAATTGAGAGCTATCAATTTAAAATTTATTAGACTTTGAAAAATAACTTCTAATTTAAGTGAAATTAAAACAATATTCACATAAACCCATTATAATAAATGTTATATTTACCTGTCCCCTTCAGCAGAAATATACAGAAATTGAAATTGAAGTTATCAAACACTAAATTCTAAATTAAATATATATCCTTAAAGCTATAAAAGTTATTTTTTCTATTTTTTTCTTTGTCTTTTGATTAATAGACATCCCAGCAGCTGGTTATTAGGCTATTTCTTTAAGAGCTGCCCTGCTGAACGTGATGCGGATCTGACACCGCATCATATTTTCTCATATACAACATATACATATTTTACCTTTTCTGACCCAGCCGCTTTCAGGTCTTAAAGTCTCTATTAATGAGCTGACTAGTTAAATCGGGTGTGTTAGGTGAGGGAGACTGCACCAGGACAGTTTGGAAAACCTTTTCAGAGACATGTTCTATACAGAGACATGTTATACATGTTATATACATATATATACTGTGTACTATCCCTTTAAAGTCTTAGTCTTAAGGTTAAGTCTTAAATGTTTAGTTAGTTTTGATGTACAGCAGTAGTTTAGAAGTGCTTTTATTTGTATTTACTCAATTGGTGTCACAAAGGTGTTCATAAATTGTGTTAAATGTGTCATTTTAGTTGGTCTTCAGGGTCCACGATGAACTCAAACAGCATTCTCTGAGCAAGCAATGAGGGTCATGAACATGTTTATTAGATAAACATATACTGTATCTCTACACATGCACATGCACAGAGCTTTGAGTGTGTGTCCATGCTGATTTTTCCTGTTCTGGGCAGAAGTGTGTTCCATCCCCAGTCACAGAGGACGAGCAAGGGAAATATTTGTGGCAGAACTGTGGTCAGAGAGAAAGAGTGGCAAAGAAAAGAGTAAAAAGAGGGAGTGAAACGGAAATGAGTTTTCAGGGAGGAGTGAGAGTGTGTCCTTATTTTATAATGAAGGTATGTTTGAATACTTATCCATTTCCTTTTTCAAACTGCAGTCTCTAGAGTTTAGAGTTACAGCATGTTACCAGGATTCAGCATTCAGCAGTCTAACAATTTTAATTTTTTTTTCTTTCATATACTGTAAGATCACAGTTTTTAAAGGGGTCATATGATGCGGTTTAATTTTTTTCTTTCTCTTTGGAGTGTTACAAGCTCTTGGTGCATAAAGAAGATCTGTAAAGTTGCAAAGACTAAAAAGTCTCAAATCCAAAGAGATATTCTTTATAAAAGTTAAGAGTCAACCACGCCTACCTAAAACGGCTCGTTCTAACACGCTCCACATATCTACGTCACTATGTGGGAAGATTTGCATAACACCGCCCAAATGTTCACACAAAGAAAGAAGGCGTAAATTTTATTCTGCTGTAGTATTGTTGCTGCCGCCATGAAGCTATCATTGAAAGCGAAACTACTTTGTTTGGTCTTCCAAAAGAGGACGATATCCGCTTCATCATGCCTGGAGCTGATCCGTCCTGGTCGCTGAGGAAATACTACAACTTTGCGCTGTGGATCGCCGGATCGGCTTTCACCGTGGACGAAGCGGAGTCCAGCCCAGTGTCGTCACATGTCCTTCCGGATGCTCCTTCGTCGAAATCGCCGGCCGCGCCGTTCTCAAGCCCACCCGCCTCTGTTCACTCTAACCCTCCGGCCATTCCTCACGCTAGCCCCTGGCCTCTGCTCACTGTGGGCCACCGTGTGTGACGCTGTATTTTGTAGTGAAAGCGAAACTACTTTGTTTGGTCTTCCAAAAGAGGACACGACTAGAAATCAGTGGTTAAGTTGTATTTACAACACTGTTCCAGAACACTTCAACCCAAATATTCAATTCAAACGTGAGTTTTGAGCAGTGTAGAGTAGCACTTGTTGTTTGTCATTTCTCCGATCACAAATGCAGACATGGTTTTATGTTTACGCGGCGCGATGCAACGCAACGCGTAAAAAGACAGTATAAGTCATTATAATCCATAATTATGTCCCCACTGGATGCAACAAATGCCTCGTTTATAATGGGTTTTCATGTTTCTGTCTCGTTGCTCCGGCCGGACAGGGCATCACAGTATGGTGAGGGGCGTAACATTTCCGTCACACACTTGAGGTATTCGGCCAATCACAATGCACTGGATAGCTGGCCAATCAGAGCACACCTCGCTTTTCAGACCGATGAGCTTTGTAAAAATCGACGTGTTTCAGAAAGGCGGGGCATAGAGGAGAAACAATAATGTACAGTATGTGGAAAATAATGTGTTTTTTAACCTTAAACCGCATAAACACATTTCATTACACCAAATACACAAAATAATGTTCTTTTTAGCAGCATCATATGACCCCTTTAAACTAAGCATGAATGACAGCACAGAATGTTATTAGTGTCTGACTGTCATTTTTTTGGAGCAATGACAGACTATTAGTTGTCTCTTTATTAAGAAGACTATTAACATAAAAATAGAATATTAACAAAAGCATTTAAAAATGAATGAATAAATAAATAATAATAATAATAATGCATATAAATATATATATTCAAACACAGATGGAAAAAACAATGGACATGCACCCAAACACAAACATATATCGTCGCCACTCACAGCAGAGCAGTTGCAGATGAGCTGGCGTGTGTAATGACACACTGGTGGGAATCTGCCGTTGCATGTTAATTCTTCCTTCACGCTTGCCTTGACGAAGACAGAGCCTCTAATTGAAGCTAAACAAACTGCTGACCCAGAGCACAGCTGAAGGTCCTATCCATACACACATACACACCAACACCCACGAGCACACGCATATACACACATGCACCATCATGCATATGAATTCCTGTGCATTCCTCTCTACAGTGTCATTATTCAAACAAAGCAACATATACTGCAGATGTGCATGCACATACGCAGATGCAGGACTGCTGACTGGGTGACACAGTTTTAAAGGGAGTGTCCTATGTTCTTCTCTATGATTTCACTACGAACATATGCACATGTGCATACAACGCATGTACACACATCATGCTTTAGCATGTACACATATATTCTGTTATATGCATGCCAGCATGTCACCATGCAGACAGTTGTTGTTGCAGGCCTGTGTGACCTCTGCATAGTTGGAATATTTGATTTTTAAAACTAATGCATCCACACACATGCATGCAGTTGCTTGCACATACACACATGCAGCAGCCTGTAGACACATAATATGGCATATACATGCTTTTACATTATCCATTTAAAAGCAATGTTACAAAATGTGCATGCAGAAATGGAAATTAAGGCCTGCAGGATCTCTTCATAGTTGGTATATCTGATTTTACCACTAACGCATGCACACACATGCATGCGGTCACTTGCACATACACATATGCACTAGCCTGCACATGCATATTTTAACAAATGCACACTTCTCTGTCATTATGTCAAGTAATACAGTAACGCATGCATTTACAAATGCAGATGCAGGCCTATAAGATGTCTGCACGGGTGAGATGTAGACATTTGTAGAGAGAGTCTCATAATTTATATCTGTAATGCCATCACTAATCCATGCACACACATGGATATACATGCACAAGCCATATGTTAACATATGCATGCTTCTCCATTAGTATGCCATTTTAAGCAGTTATGCATGCATGCACAAACGCAGGTACAGAACTACAAAGACATCTGCATGGGTGACACAGTGGTGTAGTGGTGCCTGGAGAAGTGGGTATAGCCTAATCTTATTTTTATTATTATCTTTTTTTTTAAATGGCACGGCAAAGGATGAACACCCTGTGTTGTAAACTGTGACATGTAAAACTAGTCTTGCATATTTAGTTCACCCTAAAATGGGCCAGTAGTACTTGCACTGCCACTTAACTTCTGCTGCTTGACTTGACATAGTAAGGATCATTATGAAATTAACATTAACCACAGAAGAGGTGCAGATTTTGCAATAAATAAAAAAATAAAAACCTTAAATAGACTGGAGCAATTAGCATTATTTTGGAAGTGAGGGGGACATAAATGTCAAATATAATAATACTTTATTATTATTATTCAAATAAAATACAAATACAAATCAAATACAATACAGGACAATAACCAATAATTTGTATTCTATAACATTTTTCCTATATATTCCTAACAACAATTTAATGATTTTTTTAAATATACAACAACACTTTTTTTGGCTGCAGTGATTTCCTGCACGTCATAAATTATTACTTCTACAAAAAAAAAAAAAAACTTCTGTGAGTACGTTTTGGACTTTCTGCTCTCTGCTTCTGCTATACCTGCGTATACCCTGCACTACGCCACTGGGTGACACAGTTTTAGAGAAAGTGTCATAGATGAGGTCTTTAATGTCACCACTAATGCATGCACTCACATGCATGTAGCCAAGCTTATTCCTGCATATGCATGTTCTTTTATAAGCATTTTACTACACAAATGCAGTGACACACAAATGTGCATGCACAAATGCAAATGCAGGCCTGCAGAACCACTGACACAATTACAGAGGGAGTGTAGTTGGTATCGTTGATTTCACCACAAACAAATGCATATGCATACAAATACTTGCATTTTCTGACATATGCATGCACCTCTGGAAGCATGTCACCATGCAAATACATTGACTTAAAAGTGAGCATGCACAAACGGAGATGTAAGCCTTCAAGACCTCTGTATGGGTGATACAGTTGTAGAGAGGGTGTCACAAGTATCACATAGGGTGTCACATATCTGTAGTCATCACTAATGCATGCATGTACATGCATGCAGTTGCTTTCACATACAAATATGCACCAGTCATATTTTAACATATGAATGGCTCTCTGTTAGCACGTCACATTAAACAGTGACATATGTATACGTGCACAAATGCCTAACCAGACCTCTGCATGGGTGACACATTTGTAGAGAGAGTGTCATAGATGATGTCTTTCATTTCACCTATAACGCATGCACACACATTCATGCAACCACTTCAGCATACATGTTCTAGCCAGAACAAGCATATGGCTGCATATGCATGCTCCTTTATATACATTTTACTACACAAAAACACTGATGCAATGAAATGTGCATGCTTATAAATACTCGCATTTTCTGACAAATGCTTGCCACCATGCAAATACATTGACTCAAAAGTGAGCATGCACAAATGCAGATGTAAGCATATAAGACCTCTGCATGGGTGATACAGTAGTAGAGAGTGTCATAAATGCTCATTTTAATTTCACCACTAATGCATGCACACACATGCATGCAGCCGCTTGAACATAAATGCAATAGCCTAAACAAGCATATTTCTGCATATGCATGCTCCTTTATAAGCATTTTACTACACAAACGCAGCGATGCATTGAAAAGTGCATGCATATAAATACTTGCATTTTCTGACACATGCATGTTACCATGAAAATACATTGACTCAAAAGTGAGCATGCACAAATGCAGATGTAAGCATATAAGACCTCTGCATGGGTGATACATTAGTAGAGAGAGTGTCATAAATGCTCATTTTAATTTCACCACTAATGCATGCACACACATGCATGCTGCCGCTTTAACATAAATGCACCAGCCTAAACAAGCATATTCCTGCATATGCATGCTCATTTATAAGCATTTTACTACACAAATGCAGTGATGCATTGAAAAGTGCATGCATATAAATACTTACCATACCATGCAAATATATTGACTCAAAAGTGTGCATGCACAAATGCAGATGCAGGCCTGCAGAAACACTGACTGGGTGACACAGTTGCATAGATAATGTAGTATTTTTGATGGCATCACAAATGTATGTGCACATATGCAAACGCCTGTGCATACATGCATGCACCAGGCTGCACATGCATATTACATTGCAGCCACAATGTTTACATGCACAAATGCAGATCCAGACATCAAGAACTTCTTGAGAGAGTGTCGTAGTTGGTCCTTTGATATCCAAGATAATTTTCAGTGCTTGAATTGTCCCGTTCCAGAGCATCTACAGGAAACACAAGGACGCCTTTGTGTCATCTGCACTGTGAAACCTTGCTGCGGCCCACAGATTATTTCACCGTGCTACACTTTAGGAAGGGCAAGTGCATGCACGCTTGTGCTGATCGCATGCCAGAGGCGGGAGGGAGGGAGTGCACACACGTTTAGCCCTCCTTCTCTCTTTCTCCCTCTCTCCTTAGAGAGTTGAAGCTCTTTGAAGGTGATCTGAGGTATCGTCGTCTTTGTGGCTTACTGCTCCCTTACCCTCTCCACCTGGGCCTCCAGGGGTCTGAACCCAACGCAGTGCCGGCTCCAAATCCAGGCCCAGGCCTCTCCCAGAAGCCCCAGGCCTCAGAAGGCAGTGAGAGAGATGTTTCTGCTGTAATTGAAGATACCGATGCAGGAAGAGCAAGAAGCTATTACAGTGAATGTGTCTGGGAAATTAAAAGATCTGATTTTAATAGCATGTCAAAAGCTTGTGCATGTGTGCGGGACACTTTGCCTGAATGTAGAAGAGTTCTATACGTTTGTATGGGTTAAGTGAACAAGATAGAACATGACAAAAGTAGTCAGAGAGAGAGAGGGAATTATTTAGTGTGACTCATATTCTTACACTAGCCATTGTGTCTCCAACTTTCAAAAATACTTTATTTAAAGGAATAGTTCACCCTGAAATGAAACTTCGGTCTACGTTTACTCACTTTTAGGCTATCCCAAACCCGCATGACTTTCTTGCTTGCTTGCTGATGAGATTGAGAGTTTCAGTGATGTGGAGGGTTTTCAAAAGACTTGTGCTATTTTTTAAATTATTATTATTATTATTATTTTTTAGCTCAACAGCACCATCATGAAACAAAACACCCTTTCTGTTTTTGCGCGCTGTGGATGAAAGAAAGTCATATGGGTGTGGAACAACATAAGGTTGAGTGAATGATGACAGAATTTTAAGAAAGAAATTTGGGTTGAACTTCAGACTCCCACATGTCTGTTTCAGATACACAGATATACACATCTGTCTGCAACATCTGTCAGTGTTAAATAGCACTCATTATTTCGCTGTTAAGACAGTAAAAGCCTGATCTTAATGGCCTGGTAATGACAACATGTTCATTGCAGTATAAGCGAGATCAGACTGCGGGGTGTTAGCAAACTTTTGGTCCGTGATTATGAGCAAAAATCTTTACTCTCTTCAACACCTGCATCCCATTCCATCTTTTCCTCTCTCTCTGATGTTTATTCTTCTCCCATCCTTTCCATTTCTCATTCTGTTTTTCCTTTCCATTACCCTCATATCTCTCTGTACTTCCCCTCCGGGTGCATCTCTCCTCAATAACCCGTCTGGCCTGTTCGCAGTCTGACGCATGCACATGCTGCACACACAATCACACAAATCATGCACACGGCTGCTTATAGGATCCAGAATAAATGGGCAATACATAAATAAAGAGCGATAAAGAGAATATGCATTGCTGTGACTCAGAAGCCAAGGAAACTTGAAACAGGATTTCTCAATAGAAGACTTTTGCTAATTACAGACAGGAAGAGGAAACCCAGAAACTTTCAAAATTCCATTCTGAAGTGAGCACGCTCACTCTGAAGGCTGCATGGCGTCATCATCTCCTAAATGCACGTTTCTTGAATTTTTGACTTCTCGTGTTCATTTTTCTTGTTTTTTTTCATTTATTTGTTATGCAAAAAATGTAAATGTATTTATTAAAGTGTAACCATTTAGATTCTATTTACACAAAGAGTAAATAGTGTTCAATACACACTGTTTGCACCAAATAAAATAGCAATAAACAGCATGTTTTAATACTAATACAGCACCTAATTAATGATATACACTGTTCAAATGTTATGCTATTTTTACTAAAGATATATGTGAGCAAAAACCCAGAGTTTGTGGAAAGATGGCTATTTGCACAGCTGGAATCATAATAATAGGCTGATTTGCTGCTCAAGAAACATTTCTTATTATTATCAATGTTGAACATAGTTGTGTTGCTTAATATTTGTGTGAGAATGTGCTATATTTAGTTTCAGAACTTTTTGTTAAAAACAAAAACAAACACACTGTGAAGTTATTTGAGAGAATGAACACATGAACAGAGTGTGTTTTGAAAAGAGATTTATTTTGGTCGTTACATAATTCCTGTAGACCTTATGTAGCTCCGCAGCATTTCGACACTGTCTTCCGTTTGTTTTTCCACAGCGCAAGCTTGTACTGATTTATGAATGAACCACACATTTTAAAATCATCCCGGTCTACTGACATTTGTTATGACATCCACTTTGAAAATGACAACGCTCATGATAACTTTTGTTAACTCTGCAATAAATAAATCTACTTCACCAGCTATACTCTTCAACAGTGATGTTATAGAGCAGGGGTGTCAAACTCAATTCCTGCAGAGTTTAGATTCAACCCTAATTAAACACACCTGATCCAACTAATCAAGTACTTCAGGCTTATTTGAAAGCTACATGGTGTGTGTGTGTGTGTGTGTGTGTGTGTGTGTGTGTGTTGGAGAAAAAACTTTGCATGGGGTGGGAAGGTGTTCATTGTCACTTCTCCCATGACTCTTTATTACTCTAGTTAAGTATCAGAATCACTTCTTGTTGATATGTTTTTTTTATTTGGCTGTTTCTTTGTCTCATTACTTTAATCTCTCTTGTCTGTATATGTATCTATTATTAGCTGACATCTTCCCTGGGGATTTCAGCTGCTAAACTCCATAATCATGACCCATCACTTGTGGGATTAGTATAGAATGATCCGCTTTGGATGCAGATGGAAACCTGCCACAGACACACATCATCATCGACACATGTGCTCCTTCACCTACACGTGAGCATCTTTACAGGCAAACTAATGCTGCTAGTTAACTAATTAACCAGCACATTTATTTAGTATTTATTTGGTTATTAGTAGACTTGTTTTGCCTTTAGGGGGTGAAAGTTGTTTTGAAGGACAGTTATCCAAACCTCCTTTGAAAAAAAAAACTGAAATTGAAAGCTTGAAAAATGTGTTAACTAAAAGCATCAAATTAAATTAAATTAAATTTAAAAGTTAAATTAAATTAGATGAAATTTTATTTAACTCGATTAAAAATGTTGCCTTGGCAAATAACTGAAATAAGTTTAAGTACTAAACTTAAATTGAAATAAAACTACACTCTAAAAGAATTATAATAAAATAAATAAATCAACAATTTACAGTTACAGT
>NW_015506009.1:493112-493891 GCF_001515645.1 Sinocyclocheilus grahami | reverse complement strand
ATTTGTCACAGTTTACTTTATTTTGCTATCCTCACTTACGTAAATGAACTATAGTGTCCTGCACCCACTAGTAAAAAAATATCAAAAATTATATCTGGTCTCTGAATAATTTTTGGTTTCACTGTATATCCTTCGGTTATTTTCACACTTAATTATGCCCATTAAAATGTATTTTACAAGTTTTTGTTACTTTCACTGTTAATTTTTTTTGCTCTATGGTACATCATCTTTAATTTAATAGCATTATGCAGCGGCTTAGTACTGTAATCATGCGCTTTGCTGTAATAATGCAGGGAACCACTCGTTATAAATCTCCTAACTGGGATATTTTCAGAAATAGAAGTCGCGTTTTTTCATCTGAAACGTGCTGCGATTTATATTCCAAAGCCACTCATATAATGCACAAACACTCAAGCAAGCAAAACACGCGCAACGCCTGCACGTATTTGTACTGGTGCAGAATAGTACAGCCGAGTGCATTTCACACAGGCTGCTAGATTCACTTTTGCTAGAAAGTCGTGTATGCCTAAGGTTGAAAATAAATGATGTTTATAGTGAATGCCCCTATGAATGGTTTTATTTTTTTGAATTTGTTTTAATCCAAATGATGCGTGTGCTAAGTGAGTGAACATCAAACTCTCTCTCTCTCTCTCTCTGTCGCTCTCTCTCTGTCTCTGTCTCTCTCTCTCTCTCTCTCTCTCTCTCTCTCTCTCTCTCTCTCTCTCACACACACACACACACGCTCTCTCGCTCGCGCTCTCTCTCTCTCTCTCTCTCTC
>NW_015506009.1:491417-493004 GCF_001515645.1 Sinocyclocheilus grahami | reverse complement strand
CACACACACACACACACACACACACACACACACACACACACACACACACACACACACACACACACATTAGTTTTTTTCTGGGTTGCTGTAATTTCTACAATCTCCTCCAACATTAAAATTACTCTGTCTGTTCAGTAATGACACCCTCCACCTTGTCCATCTGTCTCCACGATGACGCGTCAGCATTATGGTGTCATAATACCAGTAAGACCACATTATCCCTCAAATACTTAATGTACTTAATTAACTATATTTGTAATATATTGCAAATATTGGGTGTGAATTGTAAACTAACATTAAAAAATAAATAAATAAATAAAGTTATATCTTTCTTCACACCACACCACAACTTCAATCAATCAATTCAATTCAATTCAATTCGATTCAATTCAAATAGCTTTATTGGCATGACAAAAATACATTTTGTATTGCCAAAGCATTAAGACAACAAAGAGAATGGTTTAACATCTGAACATTTACATTAGAACATCTTAACATTTATTTATATATTATAACTAATATGTAATATATAACTAATATGGAAATGTCATGTATGCCCAAAGATACATATCAATAAATCAATAAATCAATCTAACACTGCTGTACAAACCAAACCCTAGCCATAAAGAAATATTTCCTGTTTTAAAATGATTATATATGCAGTTAATGCATTCAGTCCAAATACACAAAAACTATGAGGACTAAGAGGTGAGGCCCTTATGGTTTTTCTGTGTAGTCTCTGTGTTGATAACGCCACACTGTCTGTAAAGTGTCTTGTCTATCATGTTTCCTGTCTTCTCTTGACATCTGTGCGGTCACTCCCACATCACAGTCTCTCTCTCTCTCTCTCTCTCTCACACACACACACACAGGCACACACACACACACACTGAATGTTGCGCACATGCACAGGCATCTCTCACACACACCAGTGAGCTCAGAGCTTACTGGATGTCAGTGTCCTGCCTCTCTCATGGACTGCTTTTCTGACCCACTCAATACACAAACACACAGGCTGATATGTGTGACTGAGATCAGATACTAAATGTATATATCAATATGTCTAGATAGACAGATCAAAGTATCAAAGTAAGTTGCTTTTATTAAATAGAACAGCCTGTTTCATATTATGCATTAAGTGTTAGAGAAAAAGATGTTTAAATATAGCAGAAGCTATGTGTCTTTATGATCGAGCCCAGTGTGGCTGTGTATATTGAAATCAGGAGGGGGCTAAGCCCTGAACCCTGAGGCACCCCAGTGGTTATTTGATGTGTTTTAGACCTCCTTTGCCTCCAGAAAACATTGAAAGATCTACCCTTGAGGTAGAATTCACTCTAGTAAAGTGCAGTTTCTGTGTTGAGAAATTCAGAGAGTTTACTGTTTCACTCTTAAATTACAGGGTCAAACCCACATCGGGATAAGAGTCATGCTCCAGAGCATAATGGTGGTAGCTCCTGAATCAGTTTTTACAGTGTTCAAAACTTCAACCTTTAAATTGCCACCCAGATTATTATCCCATGACTTCACCACTATCACGTCATCATTTTTTAAAAATTAGTTTATCTCCCTGAGGTCCACTTACAATTT
>NW_015506009.1:489569-490162 GCF_001515645.1 Sinocyclocheilus grahami | reverse complement strand
TATACGATATGATATGATATGGATATAAGATGTAGCATTTTAGTTGAACGTTGGTTTAGTGAGATGCGCCTAGTAAAAAACTGACAATGTGCATCTTGGTCATCAATTTGGACTTAAAAAAAGCACACCATGCAAATTTTCATTCATCATGTTCACACTTTAGCCAAATTAGCTTCACAGACTCACCATTGCACCGTAAATATAAATAAGGTGATTCAAATATTGCATTATCTTTGTTCGTGTTCAATAATCAATGAATGTTTGTTTCTATTATTCAGCAGAATTCATTTTGAATGAGGCATTCGACTTTAGGTACATCTCTAATTGTCACGAGGTACCCCTAAAGCAGCACATCTGACCTCTGACATTTTGGGTAGTATTAAGCGGCTTTTGCCTGCCCCAGTAGACATGCTAGGGTAAATATCATTGACATGTGCAAGCGGGCAGTCATGTGTTAAGGTTTCAGGATTCTGACATCAGACATCTATTTCAGAACAAGACATTTTTATCACTGATGTGATTGGCAGTGGATGGTTGAGGATGTTTGAAATGCTGTCATCAAAAGTGTCATCAAACTATTCAAGTGACATTTC
>NW_015506009.1:488800-489559 GCF_001515645.1 Sinocyclocheilus grahami | reverse complement strand
CTGTCATTGAGCGTGTGTCTGTGTCAGCAGAAGTCAAGACGGATGAGAGACTTTCAATTAACACGGCTAAAAATCATTATGATGTCATTCTACAATTACACACACAAACAAACACACTCCCAATGCATCTATACATGAGCATGTCTTATTTACATTTACACACACAGCCACACAAAAGTCATTATCCTGTCATTTTACTCCATCATTTACACAAAATGACATAGTTATACCTTGAGAAAGAGCACACTGCAGCTGTCACCTGAAAGGAAACATTTCTCTCACAGATGAAAATATCAATCTAAATTAAGGGAGTGACTTTTGGTTTACCAAGTGGCAAAACTGTTTTGATATAAAGAGTGAGAAAAAAAGTTTGTCAAATGAAAAAGATTTAGCTAGATTACAAATTAGCTTATAGATTATAGTGTAGTGTACCTTACTGTACACTACTGTAAATTTGATGTCTCACATGAGATGAGTGGCATGAGTCCCCTTGAGAAAAAGAACATTTTAACATACTTAAAAAATAAAAATAAAATAAATAACTTATTATGGAGATGATATACAATAATGCAAGATACTTAAGTGGGAACTGAAAGTAATGCTTTCGGACACTTAATTGCATGATATTTACAATTAAATTAAAATGTATTATAGTTTACATTTATATTAACTGTAATTAGTCTAACTTTAAAGTGATTTTCTGACCCACTAAAGAATGACTTAAAGGGGTCATATGATGCGATTTCAATTTTTCCTTTC
>NW_015506009.1:481532-488628 GCF_001515645.1 Sinocyclocheilus grahami | reverse complement strand
GTGAATCACACCTCATTATGGTAAACCTGGAGCCACACACACACTTCTTGTGGCTCACACACAAATGTGCAAAGTGTGAACGCTCTGCAGTATGGTGCAGGTAAGTATATGTGGTGGTAGGTATACCTGCAGACAGCTCACGCACACACACAGACTCCAGACAGCCTAATGATGTGCTGGAGGTTTGACTGGGACGAAGCGGAGTCCAGCCCGGGGTCGTCACAAGCCTGCCGGATGCTCCTTCGTCGAATCCGCCGGCCGCGCCATTCTCAAGCCCCCGCCTATGCTCACTCATAACAGTTCAACCCAATTTTTCAGTGCAGCACATTTTATGGAGGACTGTTTCCTGATCCTGGGAGATTAGACTACAATGCCGGCTGTTCTGACTCACAGACTGTAAGTGCGTTTTTTATATTTAAAGGATTTGCCACTGATGATACAAACGTGAGTTTTGAGCAGTGTAGAGTAGCGCTTGTTGTTTGTCATTTCTCCGATCACAAATTCAGACATGGTTTTATGTTTATGCGGCGCGATACAACGCGTAAAAAGACAGTATAAGTAATTATAATCCGTAATTATGTCCCCACTGGATGCAACAAATGCCTCAAATAATGGGTTTTAATGTTTTTGTCTCGTCGCTCAGGCCGGGACACGACATCACAGCATGGTGAGGGGCGTAACATTTCCGTCACACGCTTGAGGTATTCGGCCAATCACAACGCACTGGATAGCTGGCCAGTCACAGCACACCTTGTATGAGCTTTGTAAAAATCAACGCGTTTCAGAAAGGCGGGGCATAGAGAAGAAACGATAATGTAAAGTATGTGGAAAATAATGTGTGTTTTTTTTACCTTTAACCGCATAAACACATTTCATTACACCAAATACACAAAATAATGTTTCTTTTAGCAGCATCATATGACCCCTTTAATTACTTAAATTATTGTCTATTTATTTAAATGTCTTTAAATGTGACACTATTACAAAGAGCACTTTTAAAAAAAAATTCTGTTTACAGATGTGTTATGAAACTAACTTTAAGTACACTTATGTGGCCTTTTATTTCATTAATAGTATATTATGTACAATTACTTTATTTTCTTGAAATATACTTTTAAGATTTTAAGTTCACTACAAGTGCACTTTCAGTACAATTAGGCATACATTTATTTTTTACAAGCTGGGTTTCCATCCTGGACTGTGTTTCCCAAAAGCAAGCTACTATTGCCAGTAGATACTACATGCATACTACAATAATGCTTTTGGGAAATGCAGCTCAGTTCTTGAGGGGTTAGATAGTTTCTTTTTTTTGACAAGTTGTGTAAGCTGGTCAGACTAGGAGACCCACTAACTAGATGTTGTTGTTTTTTTCTCTTCAACAAAGACTTTCAAACTAAGTTTGATTTTTGGCATCTGTTAATGCTTACTTCTCACCAAGTGCATGACAGGCAACACTCAGTCGCAAATTAGCATGTTGCTAAGCTAACAACCCAAAATAACTCAAATAAGCACAATAAAAACAGCACACACAAATATTGGGTAAAAGGTGTATTTTTGATTAAATTGTGCTACAGCTTACTTTTCATACTGCTTATGGTTTGAACCACCCATTGTGTCGAGAGGGAGGCTATGATGTCTAAAGGTGATTATATAATGAGTTATATTGTGTTTTGACAAATTGTGTCGTGTGCGGTTCATGTCCGGTTTCTTTTCCAGCTGTTCATGTTCACTTTAGAACCAACTACTTTACTAGGATACTCACCGAGGCGGGCATTTTTGCCATAATTTTGTGTGAATTTGTAACGCGTGCCTTTTCATATGTTCTAGCTCTTGAATATTTACATTGCAAAGGCTTAAAAGTTTGTGATGAAGCAGCACTGACCCATCATCTGGTGACTGATACAATTTCATTTACTCGCCAAAATCAATTTTTTACTCGCATTTGGCTCTTGGCGAGTGTTAATTTTAGGCCCTGACTGTAAGGATGGGAAGATCATTCCACCAGCAGGGAACAGAGAATGTGAATGCTTGGGAAAGTGATTTCATGCCTTTCTGAGTTGGTACCATGAGGTGCCGGTCACTTATTGACTGCCTAATTTGGTCTCCGATGAGTTTAAGCTCCATTTAAAGCAGTAAACATGTGGTTTGGTTCTTGCTTTTCTAAACACTGCCCTTTAAGGTAAAGTTTACAAAAATTGTGTACAATCATAAGAGGCTTTGGTGAAAGTCCTAAAATTCTGAACAGAAATCATATACAACAAAACAAAAGACAGCTGTAAATATATATTTTTTTATTTACTCCAGTTATTAGAACAAATCACATGAAACAGGGAATTCTTCACTAAAAACAGCAACAAAAAAGCATGGTTTTTAAAAAAATCCCTTCATTTTTCCCCATGCATTCTAAATGTGCAAGACTCAGACATGTGGGGGAAAGAAGAAAAAAAAATGCACACACACATAGTCTAGATAACTTTCAGCTCTTTCATAACAAACCATCAGGGAACACTGTAACTGAGCTGAAATTACTTTAAAACTGAGGGATGATTTCAGATGAATCAACAATTAAAAAAAAGGAGTAAAATGCAGTACTAATGCAAACCAAACCAAATGTAACAAAAACATAACTTATTAACTTGTGGCCAATTCCAGTTCGAGTAAGCCAGCCAGACCCCATCCTGTCATATTCATTCACAAAACCAGAGGGGGGTAAGCAACTGGCCCCAGTGCAAGATCCAATGCCTTTTCCAGTGTACAATACCCCTCCTTAAACTCGTGACAAACATGGCTATTTATGCTGCAGATGTCACTTTTGCTGGTGTTTAAAGGGGCAAAAACGCACCTTTGACATTCAGCCACGCAAGACCGCAGAGTAGCACACGCACATCTCAATTTAATACATGCAAACCATAAAAATGAACGAGGGAAGCAAAATCTTGCCTTCTCATGCAGTCATACCACATGGCATTATTGGGTAAAGTAAAAACATACAAATTAATAGACATGTCAGGCAGTGTTTGGACGTGACAGGCTGCCTGTCATATCAGGAAGCTTGGTAGAAAGGGGACAGTGAGGCAGGCTCAGTTATCCGCGGTGAGATGTGACATTCTGGTGGGGAAAAGTTTCTCAGAGCTACTTTGATATGCCCAACCCTTTCCAGGTTCTGCTGGCACATATATCACTTATCTTTCTCTGCAGTAAAGCAGGTACATTCTCATTGTCTTTTTGAGGTGCATGGCTCTACAGCTTTGTCTTTTTACACCATTCAGGTTTAAATGCATTTTCATTTTGGCTCAGACTGGGCTGCGATTGAGCCCAGGGATGCAGGTGCAGATATCATCATTCGTGACGTCCTGCAGGTCCCTCCTGAATTAAAGTCATGGCAAGTGTCATGGATGAGGGGTGAACAGTGCGTTGGTGCGATACGAGAGGTTTGGTTTGTGTGCTAAAGCAGCTCCTCTCTTTGTTTTTTAGGTTTATGAGGACCTTGGCCGTTACGCAGAGATCCGTTTTGGGGTGGCAGGAGTTTTCCACGCTCTCGATCAGACCAGGGGATTCCTGCCTGACCATCATCGCTTTCCAGATCAGAATCAGAGTGCATGAGTGCAGAAGATGTGGGAGCAGGAACTGGCTTCAAGCGACCTGGAGGAATAAGACAGGGATAGGAGGAAGTATCTTTGCGATGGAGAATGTACACTATCATATACAGTAGTAAAATAATGATACAAAAAAAACTATAACAAAATATATTTATAATCAATTATTAATAATGATCTAATTTTAAGCCACTTTTTTTTTTTTTTACACAACTGTTCAAAGGTTTGGAGCCAGTAAGAAGTTTCTTATCAAGGCTGCATTTATTTGATCAACAATGCAGTAAAACAGTAATATTGTGAAACAGTAATACAATTTAAAATAATTGTTTTATATTTTAAAATGTAATTTATTCCTGTGATGGCAAGCTGAATTTTCAACAGTCATTACTGCAGTCTTCAGTGACACATCATCCTTCAGAAATCATTATTATCAATATTGGAAGCAGTTGTGCTGCTTAAAGGGGTCATATGATGCGATTTCAATTTTTCCTTTCTCTTTGGAGTGTTACAAGCTCTTGGTGCATAAAGAAGATCTGTAAAGTTGCAAAGACTAAAGTCTCAAATCCAAAGAGATATTCTTTATAAAAGTTAAGAGTCAACCACGCCTACCTAAAACGGCTCGTTCTAACACGCCGCCACATATCTACGTCACTATGTGGGAAGATTTGCATAACGCCGCCCAAATGTTCACGCAAAGAAAGAAGGCGTACCTTTTATTCTCGCTGTAGTATTGTTGCCGCCGCCGCCATGTCGTGAAGGCGCTGTGTGCTTCGTTGTGAAAGCAAAACTACTTTGTTTGGTCTTCCAAAAGAGGACGATATCCACTTCGTCATGCCTAGAGCTGATCTGTGCTGGTCGCTGAGGGAATACATCTACTTTGCTGTGGATCACCGGATCGGCTTTCACCGTGGACGAAGCGGAGTCCAGCCCGGGGTCGTCACAAGCCTGCCGGATGCTCCTTCGTCGAATCCGCCGGCCGCGCCATTCTCAAGCCCCCGCCTATGCTCACTCATAACAGTTCAACCCAATTTTTCAGTGCAGCACATTTTATGGAGGACTGTTTCCTGATCCTGGGAGATTAGACTACAATGCCGGCTGTTCTGACTCACAGACTGTAAGTGCGTTTTTTATATTTAAAGGATTTGCCACTGATGATACAAACGTGAGTTTTGAGCAGTGTAGAGTAGCGCTTGTTGTTTGTCATTTCTCCGATCACAAATTCAGACATGGTTTTATGTTTATGCGGCGCGATACAACGCGTAAAAAGACAGTATAAGTAATTATAATCCGTAATTATGTCCCCACTGGATGCAACAAATGCCTCAAATAATGGGTTTTAATGTTTTTGTCTCGTCGCTCAGGCCGGGACACGACATCACAGCATGGTGAGGGGCGTAACATTTCCGTCACACGCTTGAGGTATTCGGCCAATCACAACGCACTGGATAGCTGGCCAGTCACAGCACACCTTGTATGAGCTTTGTAAAAATCAACGCGTTTCAGAAAGGCGGGGCATAGAGAAGAAACGATAATGTAAAGTATGTGGAAAATAATGTGTGTTTTTTTTACCTTTAACCGCATAAACACATTTCATTACACCAAATACACAAAATAATGTTTCTTTTAGCAGCATCATATGACCCCTTTAATTACTTATATTATTGTCTATTTATTTAAATGTCTTTAAATGTGACACTATTACAAAGAGCACTTTTTAAAAAAAATTCTGTTTACAGATGTGTTATGAAACTAACTTTAAGTACACTTATGTGGCCTTTTATTTCATTAATAGTATATTATGTACAATTACTTTATTTTCTTGAAATATACTTTTAAGATTTTAAGTTCACTACAAGTGCACTTTCAGTACAATTAGGCATACATTTATTTTTTACAAGCTGGGTTTCCATCCTGGACTGTGTTTCCCAAAAGCAAGCTACTATTGCCAGTAGATACTACATGCATACTACAATAATGCTTTTGGGAAATGCAGCTCAGTTCTTGAGGGGTTAGATAGTTTCTTTTTTTTGACAAGTTGTGTAAGCTGGTCAGACTAGGAGACCCACTAACTAGATGTTGTTGTTTTTTTCTCTTCAACAAAGACTTTCAAACTAAGTTTGATTTTTGGCATCTGTTAATGCTTACTTCTCACCAAGTGCATGACAGGCAACACTCAGTCGCAAATTAGCATGTTGCTAAGCTAACAACCCAAAATAACTCAAATAAGCACAATAAAAACAGCACACACAAATATTGGGTAAAAGGTGTATTTTTGATTAAATTGTGCTACAGCTTACTTTTCATACTGCTTATGGTTTGAACCACCCATTGTGTCGAGAGGGAGGCTATGATGTCTAAAGGTGATTATATAATGAGTTATATTGTGTTTTGACAAATTGTGTCGTGTGCGGTTCATGTCCGGTTTCTTTTCCAGCTGTTCATGTTCACTTTAGAACCAACTACTTTACTAGGATACTCACCGAGGCGGGCATTTTTGCCATAATTTTGTGTGAATTTGTAACGCGTGTCTTTTCGTATGTTCTAGCTCTTGAATATTTACATTGCAAAGGCTTAAAAGTTTGTGATGAAGCAGCACTGACCCATCATCTGGTGACTGATACAATTTCATTTACTCGCCAAAATCAATTTTTTACTCGCATTTGGCTCTTGGCGAGTGTTAATTTTAGGCCCTGACTGTAAGGATGGGAAGATCATTCCACCAGCAGGGAACAGAGAATGTGAATGCTTGGGAAAGTGATTTCATGCCTTTCTGAGTTGGTACCATGAGGTGCCGGTCACTTATTGACTGCAGGCTTCTGAAGGGGATGTCAATTTGTAAAAGGGAGTGAAGTTGAGGTTGCGAAGCCTATGGCTTTTCTATATGCAAGTATCAATGTCTTGGATTTGGAATAGAGCTTTTGAGTTACATTAAAATCACTACCGACTTACCACTACCACTTCATTTCTGCTAAAGAATGAGAATGATTGTTATGATGAAGATGATCATGATGATCTATGTGTTCCTGAGGGTTAAAACAAGTGGCTTGTGTCAAATGGTCGTTGGAAGTCTCTCTCTTTGATGACCTGCAATCATAAAGTGGCAGGTTTTTTTTTTTTTTACATCTCTTATGACATCTGTTACTCTTTTGGCATGCTATTACACTCCTTTTCAAAATCTTTGAGAAACACAACAGAGAGAAGAGATACAATTTATTCAATGCACTTTTCAATGGTCTACAATTTGTGGGAAAGCTAAAGCAATCTGTGCACTTATATAAAACTGTCACAAAGCTAGAAATTTTAACTGTAACTGGCATCTGAATTGTAAACAATTAAAAGAAATACATAGTAGTTAAAAAAATTACAAATGTTTAATAATGACTTGCCGCTATACATTTTTTTAAGAAGGATATTGAAGATGAACACTTTTGTGGAATAATACTGACTGATGAATAATGCACAATGAGACCAGAAAAATGGGGCTAGTTTTAATTTAATAA
>NW_015506009.1:479524-481522 GCF_001515645.1 Sinocyclocheilus grahami | reverse complement strand
AAAAAAAAAAAAAAAAAAAATATATATATATATATATATATATATATATATATATATATATATAACTAAAATAGACATGCTCAGCAAAGTAACATACAATTAAATCATTGTTTTTGATTATGTCTATTGTGACAGAGCAACAAAGTTATCTTTATTTCTGTCAGAACATTTCACACTGCTGTCAGATGGTCCATTTCCTGTGCAATAGGTCTTTTTGTTCAGACATTTGCATGGGCACTTTGATAAACCGGCCTGCTGTAGTTGGATTTCACGTTCCATATCTCAACAATCGCAGGGCCAATTTGGACTCTCTTTTTCCCTGATTTACGAGCGCAGACATTAATTTAAGAGCTATTGTTCTCCGCTAACGAACCCCTCCCTTACGTCTTCCCGCTGCTTCCATGCCATGTTCCCTCTCTTCCTGAGCGCTGCTACCCATCAATCAGTGAAGGAGCTGGAGAGATTGTTATCTCAGTCACAGTATTAACCTTCAGAACCTGACTGCTGTCTCTACAGCATAATTAAGATGAGAGAGAGCGAGGATTGAGGTAATTGATTAAACCTGTTTTGATTAAGTTAAAATGGTTTGGCAATTTTGAGACAAATGTGTTTTATGAGGGCGACCATTTTCAATAATAGGCAGAGTAGAAGCCAACCCCCACTAGACACACACAGACCACCTGCTGTCCAATTTAACCAGATTCAGTCTCTCGTTCCTTATTCTCACACTGTAGGGTTTAATAAGAACAGCAAACACCAACCTGTATTTTAGGGGTGGTGTGGAAACTGGAAGGTTGCTGTCCCCACAATGAGTGAGTCATTCGCCATTGTGTGTGCTTCAAACCAACATCAACCAGCATGGGAAGTGGCTGCACCAGCAAGGACACTAAAGAAGGCAGCCTCTAGCATTAGTCGCTTGTGTTTCTAACGAGGCCAGGGGAGTGAGGTATACCTGCATACCTTTCATTAGCTGGCCTCTGTTACACTCACTCCACTAAAACTCACTCCCATCTGGTTCAAGTGACCAATGTGTACTCGCACCACTCCAAATGGTATTCAAATCAGCGTCAACCCACATAGGAGGTGTGTGAACTTATAAGGCCGCTAAGACAGCAGCTACCAGCATCCCGAGGACAGATAAGTGAGGTTTATCTGCACAGAGCTCACTAGCTGCCCACTAAGCCTCACTCCCATCTGGGTCATGGCACCAATGTAACTACTTCCTACTCACACCACTCAAGATTCGAACCAGCATCAACCTGCATGGGAGGTGGGTGCACTAAAAGGACGTTAAAGATTACAGCCTCTAGTGTCAGACACTAGAGTACCTCTTATTACACTAAACTATTATGTCATTGTACAAAGCACTGAACCAGTGTTCGAACTATACCGTGGACTTTGGGGATCCCACTTGGGTTTTTTTTATAATGGGGGGGGTGGTTCGTGCGCTTGCACATGCCTCAAAAGAGGGCTTACAATGACTTACAAAGATACATAACAGCTACAGGTATATGCACTTCTTGCTTTATGCAAGCACTATATAGGATAAATCACTATACAGGATTTACCCTGTTATACTTTATCGACACGAATTTATAGGTGAAACAACAAACAGCCACCCACAAATAGTCTATAAACAAAGCATCAGGCTGTCTTTGAGTTCACATGAACAATGGTTAAAGTTACTCGTCGTCAGGCTACAGAAGAATATCATAATTCCTCCGTTCAGTTAGGCCTAAGACATCTAGAGTCACGCAGACCTATAACAACCCAGCCACAACACATAATTGCGAATAACATGTCTTACCTTAACACAGAATCGACCACAGAGTCCATCGTTTATATTTTTTGTACGAATCTTAGTTAACATGTACTAAACATGGGTGGAATTTGCACCGCAGCACCCCCACACCTTGATGCTCATGACAAGAATAGCATGTATAGTTTTCTTTATTGAAGTGAATTAGGTTTAAATCGCCGTCATGCATGAATGAATGA
>NW_015506009.1:452687-478007 GCF_001515645.1 Sinocyclocheilus grahami | reverse complement strand
TGTTCGAACTATACCGTGGACTTTGGGGGATCCCACTTGGGTTTTTTTTATAATGGGGGGGGGTGGTTCGTGCGCTTGCACATGCCTCAAAAGAGGGCTTACAATGACTTACAAAGATACATAACAGCTACAGGTATATGCACTTCTTGCTTTATGCAAGCACTATATAGGATAAATCACTATACAGGATTTACCCTGTTATACTTTATCGACACGAATTTATAGGTGAAACAACAAACAGCCACCCACAAATAGTTTATAAACAAAGCATCAGGCTGTCTTTGAGTTCACATGAACAATGGTTAAAGTTACTCGTCGTCAGGCTACAGAAGAATATCATAATTCCTCCGTTCAGTTAGGCCTAAGACATCTAGAGTCACGCAGACCTATAACAACCCAGCCACAACACATAATTGCGAATAACATGTCTTACCTTAACACAGAATCGACCACAGAGTCCAGCGTTTATATTTTTTCTACGGATCTTTGAGTTAACATGTACTAAACATGAGTGGAATTTACTAATAGCAGAAATAAACAATACACTTACAGGATTTTTTTATGGTGGTAGAGGTTACATCTCTGGACTGTACACCATAACAACAATGACACTGACACATACTCATACACATTCCTCCAGACTATTGAAATGTTTGGAGGTATGATGTTGTGCCAAATACAGCCTACTGCTGATCTCCTGAGTAATACAATCCAAAGAACCACAATAGCATCATTTTCAATAAATATGCAGATAAAGTGAATGACAGCATCATCTGTGAACACATGAGTGTAGAAGGTTCCCAACTGTGCTATTCATGCAAATGATGCCAATGTGATCTCAAACTGTACTCTCATAATAGGCTAACTTTGATGAGAAATTATTAATCTATTATAATGCCCAGTCATTTTACGATTACAGATTTGATCTGAAACAGATTGGTATGAAATTATGCTACCAAAACCCACCTGACTCCTCAGACTCATTAATAATTGCTTTTTAAGTTGAATTACTGTCATGTTAAACATAAGTTTGTCCAAATCCACCAGAATCAGAAATTATAACTAATTGCCATGACAAAGGCTTCCAGCTCGGCTGCCAGAGAAGGAAGTTATTGCCCAGTTTTCAAAGTTTGAAGTATCTCCACAACTTTTCTCATTTGTGCAGTTATTCATCAGCATTCATAATATTACTATTAATATTATTAAGCACAAGAAAAGACAACCTTGATGTCATTCAGCAAAAACTAACACAATCAAACCAGCTGTACATCTGACTAATATGGTTTCTAGCAGGTCAAATCTGGTTTTGCTGCTTGATCAGCTAGAGAACAAGAGAGTCAGGTTAATCTTGGTCAGTCTTGTTAGGGCTAGTAGATAAACTAAGCTAGTGGCAACATGACTGAGCTAGTTACCTAAAATACGTCCTGAATTGCTTGACCAATTTAAGATTTTACAGCAGCTCATAGAGGGTCTTTATCGCCAACTGAAGGTTTGGCATTCCTACAGCTAACAGTAAAGCATGGCGCTAGCAATAGCAAGGTTAGCTTAATTCCCAGGACATTCATGAACCGATCACATACTGTACATACCTTAAATGCAATTAAGGTCACTTTGGATAAAAGCATCTGATAAATGCATAGATGTGTAGGCCTCAGTCTTAGAGTAACCTCCTGCTGCATGTTCTCAACAAAACATCCATATACATCTCAACTCAAACCTATTCACATACTTTAGTGGATACTACTTCAGCCAAAGGGTGCAGTCAAAGGCCAAAGATATAATAATCATAGCAATGTAGTCTATAAAGTTCAAAGCAAAGATCATATGGGTTTATACATTGGGGATTTAGAAATAGCGAGTTTACAAGTGCTAGGACAAGTGTAGAACAGTTTCCTTGCCTCTGATGCTGAAAGGTCAAGGTTGTGGAGGACAGAAATATAGTCAGTTCAAAATATTGTCTGTTTTAAGGTCTTAGGTCATGTCTAATTTCCATAACCCAAGTTTTCTGGACTTGTTTTGTCCATTGGAATGTTTCTTCGGCTGCACTCCTGTCCCTTTGTTCATGTCACTATAAATATGGTTTGTATCCAGACACCAAAGGCCCGTTTTCCAGCATCAGACAACCGAAGTGGCCACTTGGATGAGATTTGAACAATCCACAGCAAAAGGATAAAGAGAGTCAAATGCTTTTGAGGAAAATTCGGTTACACTTTATTTCAATAGTCCACTTTAGACATTCTACTAACTACAAGTAACTTTGTAACTACATGTCAACTACATGTCAACTAATTCTCATTAATTTGCAACTACATGTCTACTAACTCTCAGAGTAGACTGTTAGGGTAGGTTTAGGGTTAGTAGAATGTTGACAAAGAAAGTGTTAGAAGATATTAAGCAAACAGTCTACTAATACTCTACTAACTGCTAGTTGACATGTAGTTGCAAAGTTACTTACTGTTAATAGAATGTCTAAAGTGGACTATCGTAATAAAGGGTTACCGAAAATTCTGCCTGACAATCTATGATGAGCTGCACAGAGATTGTTGTCAATCTACTGGACACACATCCAGACTCTGCTTGGTTCCCACAGTCAGGCTGACTGCCGATTGTTTGTTTAGTCTGTTATTCAGGCGAGGGGGAGGGTGCATGAGATACTCCCTGAGGGCAGGTAGGTAGTGGCACCACTAATTGCTTGATTCAACTGTCAAGAAGTGTCAACTGTATAAGCCTATGGAGAAAAGTCCTATAAATACAGATTGTGTGAAGAATTATTTGACTGTCAGTGAGGAACTGTCCCAGGAAAAAAAAAAAAAGCTTGAAAAGTCCAGTATTATTTTATTGTATCAGAAATTGGGTATATCCAACCAATCCTTGCCTTTTGAGTGTGACTGAGAAGCAGGTTTTCCTCATCTGCAGCTGGATACGAATAGCCGGTGATCGTTCTTAGACCTGACGAGAACACTTTTCTCCAGATTCTAACTCCTGACTGGTGCTATGAAAGTCATTATCATGCACATTTGCTGTTTTACCCTTCCCTTTTTAGTACTCGATGCATGACAGGGAGTCAGACATCAGGACCCTGCAGTCTTCGCTGTCTCCCTGAGCCTGAGGCCAAGTGCTGAGTCAACAGAGAGAGGAGGTGTCTGCTTTAGTGTGGCGTCAGGCTGGCTCGGACACCAGTCCCCCTCCTGGTCACCTCCACTCCCTCTCTCTTTCTCTCTCTCTCTCGCTCTCTCTCTCTCTCTCTCTTTCTCACTCCCTGCCCTGACCATCATTAGGGGCATGTCTGCTGCAGGGGCACTTGGTTTTGCTTTGTTAAACCTCTCCATACAGAAACAATGGCTCCAATATTAAGACTGTTAATAGCTTAGATAATAACTCAAAGGAATGAAAACTGGTAAAGGTTGTCCATTTGTGTTGGTGAACACTGTCATGAGATTTTAAATTAAGTTTTGATCATAGTTTAATTCCACTATACAAAACCTGCCAATGTCTTTAGTTTGAAGCTGGATTTAATTTGTATTGCTGTAGTGTCTTTCTCATGACGAGAACTGCCAAAAGGTAAACCCCAGGTGTCTTATTCAAGGGAGATGAAGCTGATTGGTTAGTCTGCTTTTCACACATAAATCGTTTATTTTAACAATATTAATTTCTGATTTTATTGAAGTTTGCTCATAACACATGCAACAGACATCAGTGGTTGCATCATTTTATGAAAACTGCCTTTTCTTAGGAAGGGCCATAGCAGTTGTTCTTCGTAATCATGGTGAAAAGACTTCCCATTTCCAACACATACAACACGCATACTTTTCCATATTAACAGAGCTACTTTATATTAGATTGGATTAATTGCTGCATTATAAAGCATTAAATTTGGCTTATAAAATATAAATTTACAACAGCCAATCCGATTTAAACAGATCTCTCTAAAAGAAAGAGGTTATCGGTTTGCCAGTTGGTGTGTAATGACCCTTGTGGCAAGAGCCATTATGTGTGGTGACATTTCCCGCTATTGGTATGATACATAAAAACTGCACATATTACTGTATGTGTGTGTCATCCGCATTAACTATCAAGTAGCCACATGACTTTTCAATAATGACATTAAACCTTGTGCATTTTTTTGCTTATTCTGGCCAAGAAGCGCCCAACTGTTCAAAAGAGAGACTGGTGTCAGATGAGCATCAAAGCTACTATGCCTCAAACAAAATTCTTCGATATCTTTCAAACATTCAGTATTCAAAATCATAAACATTGGCAAATGTCTCCACTAGTCCTTACTCGGAAATATTCAATGTAGGTCGCTAAGAGCAACAGAAACTTGAGCCCTCGGGAATGTCCAGATGTTGCATAATGGCGAGCCAATCACAAGAGAAATCACTCGTTCAATCCATTTCAGGACAGTATGCATCATGCGGTCTGCAGACAGGCCATCTGAGGCTGCAACTCAAGTAGCAGTCATATTTTGCTCCCAACCCCAGCTCTGAAAAGGTCACAGAGTGCCTTTGAACCAAAGTAGGCCAAATAGTCCTCCATTCTTATGTTAAATGCCATTTGTTAGTGTACAGTATTGGTAAAACCTTCATTAACTGACCAACGTTTGGCTCATTCCCACTTCTAAGCTTCAAAACCCACAAACGTTCGGCTTGCAGCCCAGATCTGTAACCACGAGCACAACACCACATATTAAGTGTTAGATGAGTACTGGAAAGAGCAGCTCTTTGTGCATGTCTTTCCTCTGGACCACAGATAGCCTGGCAACACATATGGTAATATGAAAATGCATGTTGTCGCTGATGTTGTGCTTGGACTGGCTTTGAATTTAGATGTCAATGTCATATGGATTTAGGTTAAAAGGAAGCAAACAGACAACTACTACCTAGTCCTAACCAGGCAACACATTTCCAGCAACTCCGGCAATACACTGCAAAAATTTATATATTGAATAACTTTTCCAGTAAAAATATCTAAGTTGCTTTAGAGAAAGATGCATTACCTTGAAAAGTAAATTACACATGAAGACATTTCAAAGAACATTTCCCTTCTTCTTAACCATAAATATATTAAAACAATGTTAGTGAGTTTTACTTTATAATGGTAAAAAAAATGCAAATGGAGTGAGAAAGTTAATTAGAGATATATTCTGTTACACATAGGTTTGCACATAGGTAAACATGAGTACATTACATAAACTTCTCTTGTTTGAACAAGATTTAAATGTGTATTCTTTTACTCTTGATTGTTTTGCTGTTGTGGAGAAAGAATTGATCATTTACAACTGTCTCATTTGTATCGTTTCTTTGGGATGAACGGCCCACTGGCTAGCGCAAACATGAGCTCTCCTTGAACTCCGGCCAGTTTTATAAGTTTGCAGGTTGATGTTGGCGACTCCAGCCCCTCTAGAGGTCACAGAGGTCCAATAAAAGACAAAGTCAGGATCTATAGCGCACAGCGTGTTGTGGGGGGATATGAATTAAATGCAAGGGATATTTAAGGCAAGGTTAGCCCCTTAGCTGTGGTAGTAAGAGGAGTCCTGATAGCGGTTATTCTGAGATTTTGCTTAGGAGGCACAGCTAAGCACATTCTCCAGCTAGCACTCTTTATATTCAAATGCCTTTTATTGGAGGGTGTGGCCGCACAAGGTGAGACATTGAACAAGGTTAGGCTGTTGTTACATTTTATTGGTGCAGGATAATTATAACCACACGCACATGCTCCCATGGGATCGTGACGGGCTTCTCCCTGCAGAAAACATGATGCTACTGTAGTGCCCTGGTTTCAAAACTTCATGCTGATTGCCTAGAAAACTAGAGCTAATGTACGGCTTAGCATGCCTGAGAATGAGGCGGCACAGTCAAAGTGGAAAAGATGATCAAAAGATGATTCAGTTTTTTAAAAACGATTATGATGTCTGTGGCCTCATCTCCAGATACCTTAGATTTCCAATTCATCACGAATGTGAGTTGGAAAAATATGGCCAGAAAGTAGGAAGATTATTCTAAAATGGCCCTGTGGTGAGGCAAATGTTTCTGTATTTACAGAAAGGGTTCAGTTACAGATGAATGACAATTTTAAATCCTTCTATATCTTTATGTTTTCCTCTTTCTCTCTCAATGTTTCCCCTTTCCTCTCACGCATACCCATAAATGCAGTATGGAGAGCAACTAGCATTGGCTGGGGTACATGGGGAGTTTGGGTAGTTTGCATGCATCCTATTTATTGCAGTTGTAAGTTATTTATTCATTTTACGTTTCTGATGAACACTTTGTGTTTAATATAACATTTTATATTAATTGTGATGAATCACATGATTTCCAATCAGTATTCATAATGAATAAACATTAACGTTAAATTTGGTCAATATTAACTATTTTATTTGTTTACATTTTTTGCACAAACAAACCCCGTATTATACAAGCCTTGACCTTACTCAGCTTTTTAAATGAAATCTTTACACACTTGGCCGTAGCAGTTGCATTGTGCATGAATGTGTATGTTTGAGTGAAAGTGTAAGGCAAAGAAAATTAGCGGTGTGTTTCTGTTGTTGGTGAACACCGTATTCTGCCTTGTTTGATTGTAATGAGAGTTCACTAGACAGTGGCGTTCCAGCGGATGACGAGGGACGTAGATGTAGCGTACATAAATGTATCATGAAAGTGGTCTTCTGAAAACATATTTTATTGTAGCTTTGTGTGACGAACTGACCAAAACTTCAATCGTGACTGACACGTCTTGAGGTGCCATATTTGAATGTAAGCGAACAGGATAAAGTGTCCAGGGTATTCTGCAAAATATTTATTTTGTCTTCCTTGGAAGTAAGTCAGTCATACAGGTTGGAACAATGTGAGTATATGATGACAGAATTTTCTTTTCTGAATATTGAAATCATTTTTGAATAATGAAATTACTTAAAACACAAACTCTTTTCAAGAAATGAATCTTTAAATACAACGTACCGATTTATGTTTTGTGTACAGCTTCTCTATGTGACTGAGTAATGATCTTACAGTTTATTGTAATACAAGAACCTAGCAAACATATGACAGATGTAGTGTGTGTGCGTGTGCAGTGTTACTTATTTAACTATTTCAAATTGTCAAATTTCAAATTGTCAACACGTTTGGATGTTTATTGTATGTTTAAGGCATGTCCTGGTCAGGTCTTTTTTTTTGTAATGGAAACATGTTATTTCAAATGTAAGTTATGTATGCATCATACAATGTTGCATTACAAATAAGGGAATTACATCATAATAATAATTATAAATGAATGAAGAAAATTCTAAAGTAAATGTCCAGAAGCTTTACGGAAAGAGAAATGGCGTTTTAAGAAAATAATTTTACAGTGCATTAAATCATCATAATGCAGTTTTGAATGCATATATGCAACTTGTGTCATGTGTTAATGACTGATTGCATGTATTGATGACCAGCACTCCTGTGTGTGTGTGTGTGTGTGTGTGTGTGTGTGTGTGTGTGTGTGTGAGAGTGCATGTGTTTATACCACTGCAAGCACACACAGGGACTTTATGCACGTGAATATGATATAATTCAGATATTGTGAGTGAATGAAGGCAGATGGGTACCCAATGTCTGTTCTCTGTTATGTCAACATACCCCTCATATTTACTGTACTCTCACTGCGCCACTTCAGTCTATACAGAGAAACCTTTCATACTGCAAACAGTCAGCCCTATGTAAACAGCCCTTAGTCGTCTCTCTAAAGTCAAATACACAGAGATCAAACATCAGAGAGTCATGGTTCCTCTGTGAAATGCTCCGATTAATGTCAATATCTCTTACACCCATACTGAAGGGCACAGATTTTAGATTTTTGTAGCTTTTTCCCCCGATTTCCCTTTCATTCTTGCACCATGAACACTAGTAATTTAGAGTTTCATGCCCATTTTTCCATCCTCTCTCTGACCCTTGCAATTAAACAGGATGTTTTTTTTGTTTTTTTGTAATTATGTCTGTATGCATCTCTAGAGAACTGTAGGCTTTCAACTTTGTAGAAACTGTTTGTGGACAGTGAGCCAAGCGCAGTCACCCAGTGTTAGTGCCTGACCTCACTGATGCTCTGTCTCAAGGCAACCTACACTATTACACTCTTTTTTCTAAGATTTAAGTTAACTAATTCTGTCCTCAAACTCAAATTGCTGTTTCTGACAACATAAATGCTTTTCAAAGTTCTTGACAAGATTCTTTAGTGCTTAGAAATGCAATTAAAACCTGTAGTTCTTTAAGATTGTTTAGATTTTCAAAGCCTAGATTATTTGTAGATGATTTGCAAAGCCAATTAAAACCAGAAGCAACTCTCCCATTCCAGCACATCCCAAGTAGACACAATTTTTATTTCGTAAGATCTCTTAAGAACTGGTTCAATAAGATCCTTCTTGAGAATGCTTTAGTGAAATTTAATTGTTTCTTTTTTTTAAATTTTGTTTGGTTTTATTTTATAGTAATATCAAACTCCCATGTTACTGGTCGACACAATGTAGAACACGTAATGCATAACGCAACTCTTGCAGTGAAAATAACCTCAGCTGCTGACATGGCATTAACATTTCTACCTACCAGAACATCCCAAAGGTGCTCTATATTACAGGGATTTTCACTGCGGGTTATGTGCAATAAACATCCGTATTCTGTAACAGGTAGCATTGTTTTCAGTTCAGGTCTTTAGTGTGTGCATTGTTAAATATATAGAGCTGTTTTACTCAAAATGCCTTCAAAAGAGTTACCAAAGATGAGCTTGTTGCATATGCAGACTGATATTTAAAAGTGTGGTGTTTAAACAATGCACAGTTGGTACTACGGATACAAGGCAGGACGGATCCATGTTTTCACGTTGTTTACGCCAAATTCTGTCCCTACCATATGCATGTCGCAGCAGAAATCGAGACTCTGGCAACTTTTTCCAATCTTCTATTGTGTAATTTTGGTGAGCCTGTGCTGTAACTTCACTTTTGGTGTAGTTTTCTGCTGCTGTAACCCATCTGTTCCAAGATTCAATGTGTTGTGCATTTAGAGATGCTCTTCTGCAAACCTCGGTTGTAAAGACTGGCTATTTGAATTACTTTTGGCCTTCGACCAGCTTGAACCAGTCTGGTCATTCGCCTCTGACCTCTGACATCAACAAAGCATTTTAGCCCACAGAACTGACTACCCTACAGATGGTTGTTCATTAAAATCCCAGTAGATCAGAGCTGGCTTTTTTTCCCTTCTTAAATTCAGTCCAACAAAGTCACCTTTCTTCCCCATTCCCCAATTGTACCCAATTGGTAAATGTTCAGTGAGTGTACACTACCTTGACAGGCAAATATATAAAATCCAAAAGCTGCAACGAGATGCACATAAATAATGCAACTTTCATAAACACAGTGATGATCAACAAATATATGAGGTATATGAGGTATTTTTTTTAACCACAGTTATTTTTAAAGCTGCACTACATGCTGGGAACTTCCAAAAAGTTGTTTAACATAAAAACTTGCTTGTTCAGATGAAAGTTTCGGGAAATTGTGGTAAAATTGTCAATGGTTTGGACAAGTACTTAAGTGTTTCAGTAAGGTCAACTAAATATTATTTGTTAGCAACTCTTTTGGAGTAATCTTGGTCAGGTTGAACAAAATATTTAATTGACTTCTACAAAATACTTGAAAAACTTAATTCTAATGACTAGTATCCAAAACAACTTACAAATACGAATAAAACAAACAGTGTGTACAAAGAGAAAAGCTTTTTTTTCTTCAGTTCATAAACTTGGTAGAATTAATTTCCTTTTCTAGTTTGTCACACAAATCTGAATGTGTTTGTGTGTGGTGAAAGTTTACTTTTTCAGTAAAGATTCTCCAAATTACGGCTCTCTTTATATCATCAAGTATCCAATGATGTCCCTCCATCTCATCTGCTTTCCCTCAATCTGCCTCTCTTTCTCTCTCTCTCTCTCTCTCTCTCTGGGAGTGATACTGTGCGGGTAATTACTGTGTTCTCTAAACTTAAAATAACAAGCATGGCCTAATTACAGCTCACTCTTGATTACACCATCTTCACCAGGAGAATGAGGTGGGGGTAGAGACTGTTGAATCTTTGACCTCTTATTCTCTGTTTACGTCATAGTTAGTGTATATATATATATATATATATACTGTATATATATGTATGTATGATATCAGACCGAATCAGACAATCTAAGATTTGGTCAAAACATGGTTGAGGCACGAGGAGTCCAAATTCCACAGAGGCCCAAGACAACAGGATGCTCATAAAGGTAGGTTGTTGCATCTATGACCTCGTATTCTCTGTTTACGCCATAGTTTAACCCAGTATGACCTCCCTTACTGTTAGCAGCACCAATTGTGAAACACTGCACAAAAGTGAACTTAGTTACCTAATAATATATTAGAATTGGATTATCTCACAAACCCTACAGTATCAAGAACATGTGTAGGTCATAATTCACCTCAAAATCAACAAAAGAAATAAGAAAGTGATTTGCTTAAGTAAAGTGATTCTGCACGGTTAAGGTAATTTGCATTGTGACATTACTTTTAAGATAATTAAGCACATCCTACGAATATGAATGCAAACAATTATGTAATGATATTACATTAATGTTTGCTGTCCTCTTTTATGCTGAATTAAATTAACAGAAATAACACAATTTTTATAACAATATAACACAGTATACAGTCTATACTACCCTATACGGTCTCACTATAGGGGACCAATTCTCACTATTAACTAACTATTAACTGCAAATTTTGCCTAAGGGGATCTAAAATATGGTCACGCAGAATAAGACATTAATATGTGCTTTATAAGTAAGGGATAATGTACATCCTGCCGGTTGTTATCGCAGAATAACCCACGACAGGGCGATCAGGTCTTGTATCACCCTGAAGGGGGTTATTCAGCGATAATAACAGGCTGGATGCACATTATCCCGCTAATTACATGGCTACTTGCCCCATAAGTAACTAATTAGACACAAAATATTGATTGGCGTTGAAATATTTGAACACAAATGCAAAGCTTCCACAACGAAAAACTGTTCCTAGCAAGAGTATAGCGCTGAATTCAGTTACCCGGATGAGCCTGTGTTATCAGCTTTTACCGGTTGTTATCGAGGGATAACAGGCCTCAGAATGTCACAACTGACCAATCAGAATCAAGTATTATAATAAACAGCCAATGTGCTAACAATATGCATGCTAGTTAATAGTGAGAATTAGTCCTTAATATAAAATGTTAACCCCATACTATACAAAAAGCAGGATGTTAGTATTCCATTCTGAGTCATTTAAGCAAAAATGTTCAAAAAGAGTATTTGTGTGCTTAGATACAGATACATGACAATTAATGGGGAAAAAACAATAGCTGAAGTACTGGAATTTATCATGGCATAATACTGGCAGCAATGTGGAACTGCATAGACATTTTGTACCTTTCCCCCACATACACTTCCTCTCAATTGTGATGTAACACGAAAGCATATAAAACAAACTGAAATCGAGCAGACAGTGGTAACATGACTGTGATTCCCATAACATCTTTCGCTAAAATACATCAGCAGGTTTATCCAGGGAAACAGCTGAGTCACTGTGCGCATGCACAGAAAAAGCCAGCTATGTTGGAAAAGACATCACATTAGCTTAGTTCTGTGTTGTAACTTCTTTGCAGAACTAATTATGCCAGTGGCATTCCGTCCATATAAGCTGCGAATGTGCCGCATACCCAGGCCGTCTGAGAGAATGACTTCACAGGCTTATTAATAAAAACACGTTGATCCCTTGTCATTTGAGATGTGACTCAAAGCTTAAAGGGGTCATATGATGCTGCTAAAAAGAACATTATTTTGTGTATTTGGTGTAATGAAATGCGTTTATGCGGTTTAAGGTTAAAAAAACACATTATTTTCCACATACTGTACATTATTGTTTCTCCTCTATGCCTTTCTGAAACGCATTGATTTTTACAAAGCTCATCGGTCTGTGCTGTGATTGGCCAGCTATCCAGTGCATTGTGATTGGCCAGCTATCCAGTGCATTGTGATTGGCCAGCTATCCAGTGCATTGTGATTGACCAGCACGGATCAGCTCCAGGCATGACGAAGAGATATCGTCCTGTTTTGGAAGACCAAACAAAGTAGTTTTGCTTTCACAACGAAGCACACAGCGCCTTCATAACATGGCGGTGGTGGCAATAATACTACAGCGAAAATAAAAGTTACGCCTAGGGCTGAACGATAAAACGAAATGGAATCGAGATCGCGATTCGATAGAAGCTGCGATTGTCATGCGTATCTTTCAGTGAAGCACGGTTCTGTGATCAGCAGTAAATCTCCATCCGAAGGCCAGAGAAACTCCAAATACTCCTCGCAGAAGAAACCCAGAAAATCTTCTGTTTATTCGCTGCAGCTGAATAAACAGAAGATTCAACTGCTTTCATTGATTCAATGTGAGTAATAAACACACGACTACGGCAATATATGGTTTATCTGAGTTCTTATTATTATAATTTTCATTAAAATAAAGTATATTTATAATGCAATGCCTTTATCACTGCTTAAATACTATGAAATATGTTGCGTGCCTTATTCTGTGTAAGAAGCCACATCATCTCACAGAAGGATTTATTTCAAACACTCGACTGACGTTATGAAGTGAGTTTGGAGTAAAAATATGTTATTAAATGTGGTATTTTCACATGCTTTCAGATGGAGCAGCATTTACTTCACAGAGCCGTAGTTCACTGAGAAGCTATGCAAGCAGCTGTCATTATCGCCAACGATTTCTTTGATTTCAGAATCTCGCAATAAAATCGCCTGCGATTGTTTTTGCGTAGCTTGTCAGTGAACTACGGCTCTGTGAAGTAAATGCTGCTCCATCTGAAAGCACGTGATGATGATTTCCTGCTGATTACAGAACCGGCTTTACTTTCAAAATGCGCATGACAATCGCATTCGATTAATCGTGCAGCCCTAGGTACGCCTTCTTTCTTTGTGTGAACATTTGGGCGGTGTTATGCAAATCTTCCCACATAGTGACGTAGACATGTGGGGGCGTGTTAGAATGAGCCGTTTTAGGTAGGCGTGGCGGACTCTTAACTTTTATAAAGAATATCTCTTTGGATTTGAGACTTTAGTCTTTGCAACTTTACAGATCTTCGTTATGCACCAATAGCTTGTAACACTCCAAAGAGAAAGAAACAATTGAAATCGCATCATATGACCCCTTTAATAAAGTGTTGGGAATAAGTATGTACAATTATTTATTTGAAAACAATGGTAATTTTCTGTAAATCCACGTCAGTTACGGAAGCTTCCGCCTCTGCTTGCTATGACTCATCAGGATTGTTGCGCGTTCTCAGTGATTTACTGGTCTTCGGCTGATTTCATGCGCGAGGTAAGCTGTCCGCTGAGCGCAAAGTCATTTAATCAGAGGTACTAACTACCTCATGACAGTCAGTGTTAGCCAATGACATATAAAGAGCTGTGACTATATTTTCTAACCAACTGATAAATAAATGTATAACTGGAGCGCTATTCTGCTGAGAAGACCAACATTCAAAGCATCTTGACTATTGCTGCGGGTCAAGCATAGAGCATCAAAAATTAATTATGATGTCATTATATAATGTTGCAGTCATGCCTTGTGTTTCATACAGCACTGGCCAAGTGATGATGAGCCAGACTCCTGACTTTCAGGCTAAACAGTTTAATTTTAGTGTCATCAGTTCAAAGAAGCTCATAAATATCTCAAAAGTTCCTTTATATGCATAGTTTGCCCAAAAATGAAAATTATGTCATCATTTTCTCACCCTCGTGAAGTCATACGGGTTTGGAACAACAGGGGAGTAAATGATTTGACAGAGTATTCATTTTGGAGTAAACTATCAGTCAGGCAAAGGCCATCTTGGTAATGCCTCCAGGCAGCTATTTTTAATGTATGCAATATGCATATAAAGTGCAGCTCCATCGCCATCTCCATTACACAATCCTATCTTACTTTATCCTATCAGCTCCATCTTTAACACAATGGCTAGTTTCTTTGTCTTCGTGGCTTCATTTTGTCCAGAGGTGGACTCAACGTTTTTTCTTATATCAAGGATCACCAAAATAATAATAATAAAAAAAATGATTATATAATGACACAGAGAAGATCTACATACACACAAGATGTCTAGAAAGACTTGGTTAATATTAATGTAAAAAAAAAAATCAATGTATCAGATAAGAGTATTCATTTTGGAGTAAACTATCAGTCAGGCAAAGGCCATCTTGGTAATGCCTCCAGGCAGCTATTTTTAATGTATGCAATATGCATATAAAGTGCAGCTCCATCGCCATCTCCATTACACAATCCTATCTTACTTTATCCTATCAGCTCCATCTTTAACACAATGGCTAGTTTCTTTGTCTTCGTGGCTTCATTTGGTCCAGAGGTGGACTCAACGTTTTTTCTTATATCAAGGATCACCAAAATAATAATAATAAAAAAAATGATTATATAATGACACAGAGAAGATCTACATACACACAAGATGTCTAGAAAGACTTGGTTAATTTTAATGTAAAAAAAAAATCAATGTATCAGATGCGTGCATGCGTGTCTGCTCAGAGCTCTCTTTGTCTACACACTCACTCATCTCGCTTTCTTTTTTGTCACTTGGTTCCCTCCTTACCTTCTTCTCATCTGTTTATAGCCGCTTCCCTTTTTTCAGCTGACTCACATGGACATGGAAGAAATGGTTACGAAAAGTTACGAAATCCTGAGACTCGTTCATTGTTTCTGTGGAAAAAGAGCTCTGCAGTTTCGTGTTCTCACAGATTAAGTTTTGTCACGACTCGGGGTGAGAGTGCTTGAGTGTTTCTCCATCTCAAACAATGGACAGAGTAACGATGCAGAAATGGTAGATGGAGAATGGGCTTAGAGCAGAAGGTCATGACATTGACCGCAAAACATGACATAGAGGAACAGACGTTTGATTTGTCAAGCTAGAGGGTCATTTTGGTAAATCTCAATCTCTGTGTGCATTTGATGATTTTCTTACGCTTGCTTGCCTAGACAATGTGTGTGTGTGGTGTCTGGTAGGAATACAGCTAAACGGTCAGGTATCCATACCCCTGCAGACAATGTAAGGTTATGCGCATGGAAAATGCCTTTGCTGCCGAACATATGAGGGCACCAGTGAAGAAATAGCAGACTTTTGGAGAGTTAATTGGAGCGATCTAATTAAGAGAAAAAAGATCAAATTATCACCAGTCAACGCAAAGTCTGGTGTATCTGATGCATGTTAAAATGTCTTAGAATTTTTATTTATTTTTTTATTCACTGGAAAACTTAGCCAATGAGACTAAACTAAGATAGTTTATAGAGCAGAAGGTCATGACATTGACCGCAAAACATGACATAGAGGAACAGACGTTTGATTTGTCAAGCTAGAGGGTCATTTTGGTAAATCTCAATCTCTGTGTGCATTTGATGATTTTCTTACGCTTGCTTGCCTAGACAATGTGTGTGTGTGGTGTCTGGTAGGAATACAGCTAAACGGTCAGGTATCCATACCCCTGCAGACAATGTAAGGTTATGCGCATGGAAAATGCCTTTGCTGCCGAACATATGAGGGCACCAGTGAAGAAATAGCAGACTTTTGGAGAGTTAATTGGAGCGATCTAATTAAGAGAAAAAAGATCAAATTATCACCAGTCAACGCAAAGTCTGGTGTATCTGATGCATGTTAAAATGTCTTAGAATTTTTATTTATTTTTTTATTCACTGGAAAACTTAGCCAATGAGACTAAACTAAGATAATTATTGGAGTGTAGTAAGAGTACATCAATAGGAGCTCAAATAGTTTGGTCTCAAAAGAATTTGATGTGAAATATTTGATTTTATTATACAATATTTGACTTGTTCATTATATTTGACATACACATTGAGACTTTAATATCTCAATGAATATGAACAAGGTTTGAGACATTGAGATCTCTTCTTAAACTCTAGACAAGACATATGTGAACACAGGTGTAGGTTTAGGTATGGGTGGCAGGGACATGAAGATCGGAAATGTCCAAACTCACATTGGCCCATTTTTCAAGGATGCCATACGTTGGGATGGCAAAAAGTTCCATAATTATCAAGCGACTGTGGAACTTTGCATAGTTGAGCAACAGTCTTCATCTGTCTTAAAACTGCACTATGTGCAATCTAATATTTGAAAGATTCAATATACCGTGGCACAAGCTCACAATGGCAAGGCAACTGTAGTCAGATTAATGTGCTTACATGCTGCACAAAGTGAGGTACAATGACATTATCTAGGTTTGTCACAACCAATAGACAGGTATGACTTTAGCTAGACTAAAGTTTTGACATGACAATTTAAAAAGCTTTAAAAAACGACAACATAGGGTTGCCCCCTGCCTCCTTTAAATATGTCTTTAATAACTTGCTTGTGAGATTATTATGGTCTGTTTCTTAGGAGAAAAATGCATAAGAAGGCACTTGAGCAAAGACCTCAATTTGTTCTTTAATTATTCTAATTGCTGTCAAGGACAAACCTTTGAGATTTTTCCAACATGGTTGTATTAAGGCAGTGGACATTTCAAGACAATAAAAATGCAGACACTTCAAGGACATAACTGGTATTGTCCTCATCAGAGGCACATGATACAAATATAAGGCAGACTGGAGCCAGTTGTAACTAGACAGAGTAGATTACTTTATTCCATGGAAACGGTAACGTACTGTCCTATAAATTCAGAATGCACACATGCTCACCCTTGAGCACACATCACTCACATGAGTGACCAAACCCGCTGCACAGAGGAAGAGGCAGGAAGTTCCTTCTTTCACTTCCAGTCATGCTGCATGTGAGTATCTGTCTGCAGGTTGGAGTTATGGAGCGGTGTCGACTGCGGTCAGAACAGGATAGCAACTGCCGTCTGCGTGTAGACGGAGGGAAGAAATCGAGAAGGGAGGAGGAGAAGGAGAACGAGATTGGGGAATTAGTGGTTTGACGCCATGAGATTGTACAAAGCCAAAGTATTAAGAGCAGTTGCCTAAAAACAGACCCAGCTCAATTCTATTGCTTATTTGATCTAGGCAACGGGCAATAATCAAAGTTCCAAAACAATCCATTTAACAAATGATTTCCAGTTCAATTCCATTTTTAAAAAATCTAAATTTTAAACCAACAAGACCACCAGTTAACCTAATAATAACACCCCACTCCACTCCTTTTTCAAGAGTTAATGCATAAGTGAGGAAATTATACAATCAATGAAATCAGATCACTGCTTCAGTTGCATCAACTACTTGTCATCTGGACTAGTTGCTCTGGACTAAACTAGTTGTATCCTAAAAATAATGTGGCATTTACTGATTTTGCCTGGTGCAGCAAAATTTAGTTCACAGTACAAATTTGCGTACTTTGAAAAATGGTCAATACATGCATGTGAATGTTAAAGGGTATATGCATGAGACAGATTGTGTCTATCTATGTGTGTGTGTTGTATTGCAGTGGGCAGCTTGTGGTGGAACATAAGGTCTCTGCATGGTGGGCAGTGTGGGCGGACTTCGGGATTCACCGTGAAAAACAACAACGAGCCAAGGACACTTCCCAAGCAGGGGTTCAGAGATGTGTGAGCGTGTGAGAGAGAATGCTTGTGGAAGTTTTTACATATTGTTTGACAAAGTACATTCTTTTCAGTCACAAACAATTGTTCTCCTCACTATCATCCCTCTGTATCATCTCTCAAATGCTTTGGGTGGGTGCCGGCTGAAGTGGGCACAATGGTGCATTGTGCTATGGCTTGTGGTGCCCTGTGCTGGCATTAACCTGCTTTCTGCCCCACGCACACAACAGTGCTTGAAAGTCATATTTGGACTGGATTTGGAGCCTAAGTTGTTGTTGTATTAGCAGTAGTTGATTCTGTTCCACTGAGTGCAAATGAATCCCTTCTTATGCTTTTAACACATCCTCAGCCTTGAAAGTGTTTGATATGTTTGGCTTCAGAACAGTATTTCTCATCTTTCTGTATGTACATCCCCTTTACACACTCTGAGACAGAGGACGGTTTGTTTAATGTAGCGAGTTCGGTGGCAGTAGTTCCGGGACTAGTAGAAGAGATTTGTTTTCCAAACGCTGATGAGCTCCAGATGTTTGGACCTGCTTCTGTTCAAGAGTCCAGAGGGCAAACAATTCACTCGGAGTACAGAGCTCAAAACAAATCTGTCTCGAGAATGGCGTGAGGTCATTTTGACGGTTTGAGAAAGATGGGTTGCAGTCTCGGAAGCCAGCTGGTGGCTGAGTGTGGATATAGGGTTCATTTGTGGAAGAGCTATTGATTTCCAAGATCCTAGTAGGCTCTTCTTAGCCCCTTCTGAGTATTTTTACACTCCAAATGCCCTGTGTCTATGCATGTATGGGCAGTTGAATGCATGTGTGCTTGTAGATATGGGTATTTATGTAGGCATGCATGTGTGAACATCCTCTACCGTATGCTCACGACCTCAATATGGTATTTGCATGCTCACCAATATGCCAACTTCATGTTGTCATTGTTTGGAACAGGACAGCACTCCTTCCTTACACCTTATTTCTGGGCCAATTCGGACTAGGCCTGGCAGTGCCAGCCAGAACTGATCTCACTGCAACATGCTGGGATGAGATCACCTACACTCGTGACCCTCCACAGGACAAGGGGTTTGGAAAATGCATTAATGGAGATCACCTACATTGCAATTTGGTCACCTCAACTCAAAACATTGAGACAATGGGTCTAGAGGTATATGTATAATTTGTTGATTCTAGACTTGTGTCAACCCATCCTTCACCACATAGTAGATCCAAATGGTTATCTACTGGATATGAAAGATACTTTAGTTTTAACTGACTTTTTTCATTAAATGACCTGCCAATTACAGAGGCACTTCCATTGAAATAGCCTTAATAGTAGTTCTCAACCATGTTCCTGGGGCCCCTCAACTGTGCACATTTTATATGTCTCTCTAAACAAACACACCTTATTCAGGTCATCCACTCATTAGTAGAGACATAATATTGGTGTGTCAGACAAAGGAGACAGATTCAGAATGTGCAGTGTTGTTGGTTCCAGGAAAAAGGTTGAGTGCCACTGATTTATGTAAAAATATATTTTTACTGATTTATGTATTACTTATACCAGGAGTGTCCGATTCCACTTCTGGAGGGCCACTATATTGCAGGGTTTAACTCCAATCGAATTAAACACACCTGAACCAGTTAATCAAGGTCTTCAGGAGGCAGGTTGAAGCTAAACTCTGCAGGTGCAGGATTAGACATGCCTGATTTTGACCAGGTCTACAGTGATCCTATCCATTGTCACAAAAAAAGAGATGAATCTGTGTACTCTCAGCGATTAGTCATGACTTCATTTAAAGGTGCGCTATTTTTGCCAAACGATGTTGATATTTGAAAGCACCAAAACAAACACGCCCATACCCCAACAGGACCTCGCCCCTATTTTGATAACTCCACCCCACACGTACATACACAACCCTGGCAGCGACGATGGCAGAATCTGCGGCATATTCAAGCAAAAGCCAACACAGATTAGTAGTGTGAAACAAAGCAAAATCAACGTAAGTCACCTATCAAGAAGAAACAAAGCAACCTCAGCATTCGATTCCAGGCCTTCCCGCTCTTTGAGTTCTCTCCATTGCTGGAAAGCTGCACCAATATTTATGCGTTCCCACCTCTTGCCTGATCGTAACCCTTATTTTTAATGTTTTGTTCCTCCGAAATCTCCCGTTTATTTATTTTTTAATCTGCCATCTCTCACTATCTATAGTCAATCTGCTGATATCCATCCTGTGCACGCACTGAGCGCTCTCTTCTCCCTATCATTATTAGACACGCCCCTTACTGCTGATTGGCAGCGAGTGTGTTATGGGACGCGGTCCGACACAGTGGTCAAAAGCGTTTTTTAAATATTGCTTAATGCACCTTTAAGTTAAACTGGCCAGTTCGCTTTTTCTTACAGTTAGCTAAAGCAGGATATACACGATAATCGGGACGGTTTTGGGCCGAATTCTCCCCTTCTGACAATCCTAGGTAACGACTTTATCTTGATGGTTATACAGATTATTTTATCAGATTTTCCTGTGGTGTGGGGTGTGTTAAGAGTGACTGACCTGCTCCCGGAAGAGTGTCGGGCCACACCAATCTCAAATTGTAAATTTCCAACATGTTGAATATTTACAATCAGAAATCCTGTTCTGTGGGGGGATCCCCGAGGATAAACGTGAAAGGCACTTTATAGATCGTCCCGTGGAAGAAACTGATTCCCAATCAGAAAGCGAGCTGATGGAAGACAGAAGCATTACTCACCTCCAGCTCGCGCTGTAACATGTAAATCCCGTTCCTGCCTTCATCCAAAACTTTTTCTGTAAAAAGCAGTCCAAACACTATTATCGCTTGTCCGTCGTCCTCCATTTGTTTACTCAAAAGTCACGTTTGACTGCGAGAGATTTTGCAAGATTTCCCGTGTTCACAGTCGGGACTCTGGTTGTGGTGTGCGGTCTTGGTGACATTGTGGAACTCCACACACTATAGGAACAAAACCGTTAAATCTATGATTTTTATCGTTATGCTTGTGGTCTCTCATGTTTTGAAAATCTGATATGATTTGATCTTTTTAGTGTGGGCCAGCCTTATCTTGCTGAAAAATACATGTGTGGATTGGATGATAATGACACCTCACCAAACCATGTTGTAATGGAAATGCTACCATTACTCACTGTGCTCAGAACCAGCCCAATGGTGGAAAAACACTTTTAGATTCTAAGAACATAGAAGCAGGAGAATATCTTATAAAAGTTTGCATCATAGTGAACATGTGACAAGTCTCCTCATTTTCTGGGGGAGTTTCAAATTGGAGGCTGTGATTTGACAAATTTTGTTAATCCCAATGTTTGTCCTAAAGCACTAAGTGCTTAGAAAGAATGCAGTCAAAGTGTATATGTTGAAAAGTGTAATGCTTATGCTACAATATCTGAATAAGAGGAAAGGCTGTATTTGAGAAATATTTGTCAGCATTTTCACTTTTTTACACAGTTTTTGAGGTATTTCTTGTAGGCAAAGAGCAACCTAAGGGTCTTTGTGTCTGATGTCTTTAATGTGAATTGCATTGCGTTGTTAGATACTTTATCACAGCAGTGCTAATATTAGGGTAGGTTTACATCACAACAATGCACCTGCATACATACCTATTGACTGAACATGTAATATGCATGCGCATGACGTAACCATTTTCACAACATTTTAGAAGTTGAAATAGAGATGATAATAGTATATTTTTTAAAGACTTGGACTTTGAAACCCGTTTTCAGTTGCATTTATAAGAAAAAAATTGTTGTTTAAATGTCTCCCTTAGACTTCAAAGATTTTATAACATTTTACTGAGGAATTGTGTTGACCTACAAATTATTCCTTTATACTCGTGAGTTTGGAAGTCATAATTACAACTTTATGTGTCAAGTGGTTAATTTTTGTGTTCACCTACAAACGAATACAGGAAGCCACTATTGCAACAAAAGGTAGAACAGAGAATGTTCATTAGTTGTGTATTTAAGTTCATATGGATTTGTTAAATAAGGCAATTGCAACTTATTTACTGTCAATTATCTATATGAATAGTCCATACATACAGCATATTTTACCATCATTTATTCAGTCTCTGTTTGCAGAAAATGTCCTGCGTTGAAATTAAACTATTGTTATGGAGTCACACGCACTCAATTTGTAAATGTAATAATTCTGTCATGGCTTGCATTACACTCAACAATGGTTTTAAAAGGGTTAAGCATTGTCAGGGGATGGAAGCAGCATAGATTCTGGACCGGATTTATCACAAGATGGGATAACAATCTTTTTTTTTTTTCCTTGGATTACAATGCCTGCCAATCTTTTTTTTCCCCCTGCTTTGAGTGTGCAGATTGGGATGTTGGTATATGATTAGACATCACAGAGGCAGTCATTTGCTCTCAAAATGTGAGGAGTACGCATCTGTTGAGGTTGGCGGTTACTCATTAAAACAAACATGGTGTAATTAAAGAATAACACAGAGGAGCAAGTGTAGTGGGAGATTATGTAGAACTGAGGAAGTTAGCCACATCATCCTTTTTTGCATCTCCATCGGGCGAGTTTGGCTGTACAGCCAACCGAAGAAACAAGAGCAGGATTCTTGTTGACCCCTTAAGTCCTAGGATGTGGGACTCCTACGGCACGTCCTTGTGCTCTGAGCTTTTGATGCACACTACGCTGAGGATACCTTATGAGTAGATCTGTACATACATAAAGGGGTAAAAGGAATTCCAGAAGAGGATGGAAGAGGGAAATAAAGCACAGGTAAATGTCACCACATAAAATGAGTTAATGGTTGGTAATGGTCAGCTGTGTACATAAACATACATAAACACAATTTAAAAAAGGTGCCTCTCACTGCAAAAAAAACGCGTTCTGTCTGATCAGGGCCTCAGTCATTCAACACTTTGGCTTTCTGTGTGTATGCCATATTATGGGCCTACAAGTAACTGTGAAAACCACACATGTTTTTTGCCTGTTGAGGCAGTCAAACTATGGGCCAGCAGCTGAGAACTCTGCGTTTTACATTACTGACCACACTTATTCATTAAACACTTCAGCTGTGCGAGAAGCTGCGCCGTGACTGCATGTATCGAATTCTTGTTAGCATGAATTACACGATGATTGAATTATTTCAAACCTATTATACAAAATGAAAAACCTTCACCTTTTCTGTGTAGCTGGTTTCTGTCTGTTGGTTATCGTTTTCCCCCCTTATGGTGTTGTTTTGCTAAGTGGTTGCTGAATGCTTCCCTGGAGAGTCTTTAGGGTATTTGTTGTGCCTGTGGAGTATTTACTCAGAGATTGTGTGTGCATACGCTCGGTTGTGTAACCGCACACCCTCTACAGCTGTCAGATACTTGCAACGTTAGCCTGCAGAACTGAGGAAAAATCACCTCTCTTAAATACCATCGAGATGTTGAATCAATGTTGTGCAATAACAGACCGTGAGCCCCCTAAACAGCCTCAATTTCTCTACTGCTCACTTTCTCGGTTTCCCTTCAGGGGTGATTGTCTGTTGGAATGACTGTTGTCTACAGTGGCATGCACAGAGTGTTTGCTAAGTAGACTTAGTGGAAATGTGCTGTAAGGTTTTAGGTTGATAACATGTTTTGAGAGCAGGTCTCTCAAGGAAAATATAGCCTAGTTCAGGAAACACTTCAGATATGGTTTAAAGCCACTCAAAGAGGCCCTAATCGTCCCTTGAGGGAGCACACATGTCCATCATAATATGCCTTTGACACTGTTAGTGCCATTCTCACCCTCATGTCAACACAACTGGAGGTATTTAGGTAATTTAAACCTGACAGATAGTTAGTGTTGGGGAAGCTATACCTTTAAATTATACAAGCTACTTGCATCAAGTACCCTTACGAAAATGAACCATGGTTTGATTACAAATGAAACCAAAAATCGTCTCGGTTACTTGTGTAACCCCTCATTCCCTGAAGGAGGGAACTGAGACGTTATGTCAGTCGTGACTGACGAATTGGGATCTCGTCCGAGCGCTCAATCACCTTCGAGTGTTAACTAAACAAGCCAATGACAGTTGGCATGCGTGTTTCGCCACGCGCACCCCGCCCCGCAGCGCGGGTATAAAAGGAGAGCGCGTGCAAACACACATCAGTTTTTCGCTGAGGAGCCGAGACTACGCGTCCCGGCCGTACAGCGGATAGTACAGCAACTGTGGCGACGGAACATAACGTCTCCGTTCCCTCCTTCAGGGAACGAGGGTTACACAAGTAACCGAGACGTTCCCTTTCAGTCAGTCACGTTCTACGTTACGTCAGTCGTGACTGACGAATTGGGATCCGTATGGAAAACGCCACTATTGCTGACCCCCTCCAGTGCCCTGCAGAAGCCGGCAAGTCCCCCCACACCAGCTGGGGCGGAAGATAGGACAGCGGCTAGGCAGAGGTGTCCGCCACTGCTGTTCCATACAGTGGTACATTGGATAACACTGGGAAAGCGTACCCAGTTGGGAACGCTACGGAAGCCACATCCTGCGCATAGGACGTATCATGTGGAATAAACATATGGACTGGCCCAGGGCAGTGCTACATATGGAAGTCCCTGCGGTAGACTCAACCCGCCTGGGGTGAGATAACTACGCAGCAGAGATGGCAGTGAACGACTGCCAGGGAAAGACACGGGCTCACCGAGAGGGGAGCCGTACCGTGGAAGAATACACATGTGGGATCACCCGAAGGGGGAATCACTACACACGGGCACCTAGCCCAGCACAAGGGCTGACCTTGGGCATGCACACGAGTGCTGAGCCTGGCGTCTGGCGCTCCGCCACGACCTGACCGCCGAGGGTGCGGGAGGAACTCCAACAGGGTTCGCCATGGGGAACTGAACTGAGAAGCAGAAAAGCGCACGTATCCGGTCCTTAGAGGGGAATGGCGCAGCAAGCGGGATCGACACAGAGCAGGTCCAGTGTTACTGCCTACCTGAGGTGGCCCTCTCTGAGAAAGGGAACCAAGTCCGACTGGGCCAGTATGGCGCTACCAAGAGGACCTGCTCCTCGTCCTCCCTGACCTTGCACAGTGTCTGTGCGAGAAGTCTCACTGGGGGAAACACATATTTGCATAGGCCCCGAGGCCAGCTGCACGCTAGTGCGTCCGTGCCGAGGGTCTCCTCGGCCAGGGAGTAAAACAACTGGCAATGGGACGTGTCCGGGGAGGCAAACAGGTCTACCTGAGCGTCCCCAAAGCGTCTCCAAATCAGCTGGACTGTCTCGGGGTGGAGTCGCTATTCTCCCGGAAGGGCGGGCTGACGTGAGAGCTCGTCAGCTGCACGATTGAGCTCGCCTGGGATGTGAACGGCAAAAAAACCTCAGATGCTTCTGACTCCAGAGGAGGAGATGGCGCGCGAGTTGCGACATGCGACGGGAGCGTAGACCGCCCTGGTGGTTGATGTACGCAATGGTCGCAGTGTTGTCCGTACGGACCAGTACATGCTTGTCGTGTAGCAGCGATTTGAAGCGGCGCAGAGCCAGCCATACTGCTTGCAACTCGAGGCAGTTGATATGCCACTGTAGTCGGGGCCCCGACCAGAGCCCCGCAGCTACATTCCCATTGCACATGGCACCCCAGCCCCTGGCAGAGGCATCTGTTGACACAACAACATGCCTGGATACTTGCCCAAGGGATACTCCTGTCCGAAGAAAGGCAAGATCTGTCCA
>NW_015506009.1:443815-452586 GCF_001515645.1 Sinocyclocheilus grahami | reverse complement strand
CCACTTACCTGGCTCCACGGCTGGGCAGGGGGCTCATGAGGAGGCATAGCGTCCTTGAACCTAACCCTGCTGCCCATTGGTGAAGGGAGAGGGGGACGGCCATGTGGAGACTGGGTCTCGCGCACTGCCATCCTCGCCCTCTTGGAACCCGGAGAAAAAGGAAACTTCTCTTCTGCTGAGGTTTTGGGCACCACTGGCTGGGTAGCCAGTGGCGGAACAGAAAAAAACAGGAACAAAGGTTTCTCCACCCGGCCCTCCGTCGGGGGAAGGAGTGGTGCGGTCACCACCTCCTGAAGAGCCGGATCCAAGAACTCCGGGTCGCCCGTCACAGGGACGCCACCCACCCTGGTGCTTTAAGGGCTTGGCAGGGGCGGAGACGGGCTGCGCCGCTTTCCTGTGGCCAGCTCCATGCTGCGGCCATTGTGAAGGCTGTTGCTGTGGCCGAGCTGGAGCGGAGGTGGAGGCCGCAGGAAGATGCCCTCGGCGATGAGCAGACAGAAGGCTGCAGCCGGCGGTGGGGTGGAGACAGCAGCCAACCGCCGGGGTGTCGAGACGCCTCCGTCTGCTTCTGTGCGACGGAGAACTGTTGGGCAGAGCCCGCCACCGCTTCGCCGAATAGGCCGGCCTGGGAGATCGGGGAGTCCAGGAAGCGATGCTTGTCGACCTCCCTCACATCCGCCAAGGTGAGCCATAGGTGGCGCTCCTGGACCACCAGTGTGGACATCGTCTGACCAAGGGCCCGCGCCGTGACTTTCGTCGCCCTACATGCTAGAGGAATGAGAGGCCCGCGGAGACGTACTCGACGGGGAAGCTCTCACCGTGATCCCTGACCATGAACCGAAGTAGCCCTCCGAGAACCAGAAGAGCTAGAGCGGGGCATGGCAAAGGGGATACCCCCCCATTTAATGAGGAGGTATCTAGACCGCAACGCGATGGTCATGTTCCAGCACTGAGAACATGACTCATCCATGAGCGCTGCTTCAGCGTGCTGTAAGCCCAGGCACAAGACACAGTGATCTTGACCATCAGATGAAGCCAGGAACCGACCACATCCAGAAATGCACGAGCGGGAAGCCATCTTTAAAAAGATGCCCGTCGCTCGTGGAGCTCTTTTAGATATTTGCTCTTTTAGGAAAAAAAGGAAACACTCTTTTAGAGAGAGCGCTGAAGTGCCCAGGGGAGGTCGCGGCGAGACCGCAGAATGGCAGCTGCAGCACGCCGAAGATGAGCAGCACTGAATGGCAACCCCCGCTGACGCGCCCTAACACCAACGCTAGGCTGTTTCTTTGCAGACACTCGTGGAGATTCGTCCTAGTAGAAGGCTCGGCTCCAAAGCGAAAAGCTGATGTGCGTTTGCACGCGCTCTCCTTTTATACCCGCGATGCGGGGCGGGGCGGGGTGCGCATGACGAAACACGCGTGCCAACTGTCATTGGCTTGTTTAGTTAACACTCGAAGGTGATTGGGCTCTCGGGTGAGATCCCAATTCGTAACGTAGAACATGACTGACTGAAAGGGAACCACTGTTACTGTAGTTAAACAATGGTAACCACAAATTAACCATGGTTTTGCTACACTAAACACAGTTCAATCATGACAACTCTCGGAATGAATTTTAACAGCGTTTATTAGTAAGCATGGAATGTGCATAGGCTTGGACTTGGCGGACTAGATCTGCTACGTTGCTGCTGCTGCTGGAGTAAGTATACATCTGAAATGCATGTGTAACAGTGACTTGAATTTAGACTGCTGCAAGGAAAAATAGGGAGAACCTCGAGCAGATCTAGGCAGGTGGTGCTTGGGAAGGTGGGGGGTTAGCGAAATCCCATGACGCGCTGCAATGAAATGATTTGATACAAGTCAGGAATAAATAGGTTACGTAGATAGGAACAAACAAATGATTGGATGAGCAATCGACTTTAAGTAAACCAACCAGTTGCTCGGAAGAGTTTCATGACTGAACTATATATTTTAACCATAGTATTTGTAGTAAAACTAGGGTTATATAAATGGAAATAAATGCACCAAAAAAGCATGGTCACTACTCTTTTACTATAATAAAACCATGGTTAATTTTTGTAAGGGTAGTCACACTGAAAACATTTTTGAGTAAAAATTTAGCAGACGCTTTTATTCAAAGCGACTTACAATTGAGGAATACAAGCAGCGATTCATCATAAAGAGGCAAATAAACACAGGAAGTGCTACTAATACAAAGTTGCAGACATTGTTCAGATTAGTCATTCTAGATCATTCCAGCAGCCGGGAATGGTGAACAAAAATGTTATTTCACCATGAGGCGTCGCTCACTTGTAGATCTCAGGCTTCTGGAGGGGGGGGGGGGGGGGGGGGGGGGTGTAGATTCGTAAGAGTGACTGAAAGTCAGAGGGTGCTGAGTCTGGCTGTTCTATTATGCAAGCATCAATGTCTTGAACTTGATACGAGCCGCAACCGGTAGCCAGTGCAGGGAGGTAAAGGGAGGTGTGATGTGGGCCTTTTGGGCTCGTTGAAGATCAGTCGTGCTGAATCATTTGTTGAGGTTTGATTGCGAATGAGGGAAGTCCACCCAAACGAGCATTGCAGTAGTCCAGCCTAGAAATGACAAGTCACTGGACAAGAAGTTGTAGAAGCCGTTAGGAAGGGCCTGATCTTTCTGATGTTGTGCAATGCACGCCTGCATGATCGAGTGGTTTTTGCAATGTGGTCACCAAGATTTCTGACCGAACTTGATGGGGTAATTGTTGATGAACCTAGCTGGATGGTGAAATCATGCTGTAGAGTCAGAGTGGCAGTCTTTGATTTTCACTCAGAAATTGCTAATACATTTCACAAACCATTACAAAGGAACAGCAAGTAACACATATAATTAAATGTAAAATAGAAAAACTGAAATAGTATATACTTTTTCTAAAGCACACTTCAATAATCTGTTTTGTTTGCTACTTACTATTTACTATTAACTACGTAAACTACACTGTTTACAACACTAGGGTTAAACTACACTAAATTAGTTAGCTAAAACTTCACATGAAATGTAGCTTACTACATTGAAACTATTTAAGAGGGCAATATTGTTTTAAATATACTGCACACTTTTTGTTTGAGCAGGTAAATTTAATTCACATTAATTCACATTCAACCAATAACACTAGAAAACACCCTCATTTATAAAACTGGGTTAAAATCAGTGATGCATAGCAGTATATTTCTAAATATTTTGCGACAATAAGACACACATATGGTACAGGGAATTCTTCTTTGAATCAGTTTCATGTACGTGCCCAAATAAGTGATTCTAAATTGAATTGGACTCAATGCTACTGTAAAGCTTCATGAGCAATATGATTTGATAAAAAAAAAAAAGGCAATGCAGTCTTTTGTTACTGCTCCTGTATTGAAATATTAGCTTTTAAACGGGAAGGCTGCAGTTTTGATGCTTTTTAAGTTTAAAAAGTTAGTTAGTTAGTTACTCCATAGGGCTGCAGCTATTCTCAATGTAACAACATTTTCTAATGTAACATTATTCAAAGACTTACTGCAAGTGAGATGGATGCATGTTTCTGATAGGTTGTCAGTACATATGGCCATGTTTATGTGTTCTGTTTGTCATTTCTAAGCTTGTAAAGCACTGAAGTTTAAATTTAATATGGACCACCACATGGAGAAAATGGAAATCTGGTGACAGAGGAGGCCTCCGATTGGCTCTCAACCAAAGAGGAACTGTGTGTATCTGTCGCAGGTGGGCCTGTACTGCTGTACATTTTTACTGTGGTGGTTTACCCCAGTCGAACCTCTGGCTGGCAGCAATTGCTAACAGATGGCATGCGAGTACTCTGAATACTCAAGGAATAATCCACCGTATAAGGGTAATTTACTCTGTCTAACATTCTAGAATGATAATCCACATACAAACTAATACTGTACACAAGGACTTATTTATTTATGACGCATTGAAAATTAAAGAATAAATCTTAAGTGACAAAGTCTTTGGTTTACCTCAAAGTACTCATGTGTGGCGTCAGCTCCTTTCCTGACTGAGGTAGAGGAATTCTTTAGGAAAGCAGCTCTGCAGGATGGATCAGCCTCAAACCACCTTCATTACGCAGTCTAGACGAGATCTCGAGGAACCCCACTGACAGGCTCCTTCCATCCCAACCCTCACCCCACCTACCTATCCCACTACATCTCCCTCCCAAATGGGTCAAAAGCTGAAGGAAGACGGTCGTTTTTGTCCCAAAATATAGGATTTCTGAAATTGGGAAGCAACTTTCAGATGACAAGCTGATTATGCCATTGTGTGTTAAAATATTGGCCCATGATGCCCCTGTGTTACATTTGTGGGACACACTGGCTCTTTTCCAACCCCTAGTGAGCTGCCTATGTGGGCAGCATTTTATGGCATTATTGGTGCACTCCTGGCATGAAAGGTGTTCCAAAAGTTAAGCAGCATAATAAGATAATTTCTTTTTTGCCAAATTTTAAGGCAGCATCGTATGTTGTGGAGAAGGCTATCATAAAATGCATTTTGATGAGTTCAGCAAAGAAATTGGTTACAATTGATTTTGATAGTCCACTTTAGACATTCTACTAACTGTAAGTAACTTTGCAACTACATGTCAACTAACTCTCATTAGAGCATTTGTAGAATGTAAGGTTAGGGTTAGTAGAATAAGTTGGCGTACTTGCAAAGTTACTTAAAGTCAGTAGAACGTCTGTTGAGCGACCATCAAAATAAAGTGTTAGTAGATATTATGCAGACCGTTTTCTAATACTCTAATGACTGCTAGTTGACATCAGGGGCAGATTTAGTGGAGGCCACAGGCAAAATATATGAATGGGGCCCTATGTATTTGCACACATTTACAAATTTAGCCTTGAGGTTCCTTTTTTTTGTTGTTGTGATGCTTGCTGCTGCATAATGGTGCCCCACAGTTGTGTCCACTGTTTTTAAATCTTTCATGTATAAATTTATAATGGCTTTCTTTCATGTTGTAGACCACGAAATAGCAATTGATTTACAGTTTTCACAAACACAAAATAAATTATAAAATGATAAACCTCACAACTGAGCCTTTAAACAATTTTTTAAGAAAAGAGAGGAGTCTGAAGTATAAATTATGATATTAATTTAAAACGGGGTTATGTGGGTGGATTTTCGCATTGGTCTGAACAAAAACTGCAGACATGATTATTGAAACATCGATTCTCCGCCAGCAGGAGGCACTTTTTGGAACATCAGAAATACAGCAGTTTCCCCGGGAAAGGTTGTAAACAAAGTGCTGCGCTCATAAACGCTACTTTATCAGATAAAATTAAAATGCCATGGAAAGTTTTCTGAAGACAAAATTTCTCCAAATTCCATAATGTCAGCTGTCTAGTTGGAGTTGACGGTTCCCTTCATTCATTCATATGAAAACTTGAATTAGTGTGAAAGGTGTGACAAAATATTGCCTATATTGTGAAGGACAGTCCACTGATGACTGTGATGAGTTACCAGCGTAAGGCTGCCTAATTCTGAACTTTAAAATACACTTATTGTAGTTATTTTAACGACAAATTTAAATAAAAATGAAAAAAATAATGAAAAGGAATTATACATTTACACACCTAAGGATTATATCAACCAAACAAACTGCATATGCGTCCTCTACTTGGGTTCTTATGAATGAAGTAAGCAGCATTTAAAACAATAAACATATAATACACACTGTTGCTCAATATTTAATTACAGCTTCAGATGCATGATATTTTCATTTGCTACAAGCAGGATACACGAGAAGTGTGTTGAACTCGGACATGCAGACGGTTGTCATGGTGATAAACACTGTAAAAAGCAACCGTTCGTGTGTCCGTGCTGAAAAGCATTTCAGGGGGCCCTTGGCTTTTGGGGGCCCAAGGCGGTTGCCTACCTTTGCCTAATGTTTAAGTCTACCTCTGGTTGACATGTAGTTGCAAAGTTATTTATAGGTAGTTGAATGCCTAAAGTGGACTATCAAAATAAAGTGTTACTGAGAAATCTATCAGGAAGTGGATGAAACAAGAAATGTTGATAAAACATCCAAACAAAAAATCAATACGGAAAAGTATTTATAAAGTATGTTGTAATTAAAATGTAATCTTTGTAACACAGTTGGATCTAAATATGCATACTTCCCTAACATATAGTAGGCAAAAAAACAGTATGTGAAATTATGTGATTGTGATTTCACAGTATTCAGAAAGCAGTAGGTGGAAAGTAATCGAATGACATATTGGCGAGATTCTGAAGTGCACATTAGATGGACACTTTACTATCCCATGCAGGAGAGGAGTTGCGAATGGCAGTGAAGCGACACAACTGACGGTGTAAGTCACATGACACTGGCAACATGGCAGATGTAGTATGTCCAGATTTCATTCCTAACACACACATTTACACTATATAGAACATACCTTTATAACAGTTGCTATGTTTGTTTCTTATGAAATGTTGTACAGACAGTCCCTTATGAAAATTAACCATGGTTTTATTATTAGTAACCATGTTTTTTTTTTTTGCCATATTGATTACCATTTGTATAACCAGTTTTACTACAAATACCATGGTTTAACTATGGTTAGTGTAGCAAAACCATGGCTAATTTATAGTTACCGTGGTTTAACTATAGTAACCATGCATTTTTGTATTTTAAAACCATGGTTAATTTTTGTAATGGGTTTGCGATTTAGAATATTGTATTATTAGCTTATCAACATGCAAACACCAAACTATTGAAATCAACTGAGAGTCTTCCACTCTGTATGCAATCTGTATGAAGAGCATTTCAAATTCATTAAAAATCGAATTGAAACTGAATTCTAAATTTCAGTTAGAACTCAAAATTAATTGGATACTTGTTCTTTGTATACTTGCCTCCTTTAGTAACTTACAGGTATTTAGCCACTTTTTGCTTGTGGCTATTTTCAAAACATTAGCTTAACTACTTCAAATTATTCAAAGAAACTTCCACAAAATTGATATGTGATTAAATAAAACAGACTATGAATGTGCAGTGTCAGAAAGCAATAAATAATGTGTTTAGCAACCACCTTATGTATGCACATATTGTTTATAACCTTAATATTATACAATACAGTTACACAAACCTGCATCTAGGGAACCTGGTTCCATTTTGGATACACCTTTACAAGCATTAGCTGAGGCATGATAGTCATAGTTTCTGTCTAATTACAAAACCACCAAAACTCTACCCATTCGCCACACACATTGCTTTCCATTCAGACTACTAAAAAAAAAGAGAGAAAGAGAGAAGTGTGCGAGAGAGAGAGAGAGTGTGTGTGTGTGTGTGTGTGTGTAATTTGACAATGAATTCCAGTGTGATAACAAGTAACAGCTGCCGGCGTCTCAGTGGCCCTGCTCTCTACATGAGTGTGTGTACATGTGTGCGGTTGAAGCTGTGGAGAAACCTTAAACACACATAATGTACCGAGTGAAGAATGTAGATAGGGGCCTGGAATTTGACCCATTATCCAAAACCTGAACCCTGCTAATGTAAAATGGCCCTCCCTTTAAAGTCAACATGCTGCAAAAGACTGTGAAATGAAAAAAATATTCAAATGAAAGTTTGGCCAAATTGAATTAATTCACTTTGATATCAAATGCTTATTTATAAAAGGTATGTGTTTAAATCGAAGAAGTGCTCTTTAACTGGACCATCTATGGTCCGCATCTGACTTTTTTTGGACAGTTATTGTCTTATTTATAAGAATCTTGACACTTGAACCCATCTCCATTAGCTAAAGCCTCATAAGCAACATGTGCATTACCTGGGTCAAACAACAGAGGCTTGATTTCTTTACCAAGTCATTGCCTCAAGCATTAGAAACATACCTGGTTATTCTGGTTATTCTTCACTTAGCAAACCCTTTCATCCACAGAAACCAACATTACATTTTTACTCTGGTTACCCTAGAGCAAACAGAGACTGACAGTGAAATATGCTCTTGGGTTCTTTCTCCAAATTCCATAATGTCAACTGTCTAGTTGGAGTTGACGAGTTCCTGTCCACATTTACTTTGGCTGGCAGATGTTCTTCCTTCACCACCCAGGAGTTTGAAACATGATTCTCTGGTTCATCTTCCTTGGAGAAGCAACCTTCTGGGGTTCTTGTTGAAATAAATGACGATCGGTGTGTGGATGAACGTCATCTTGCCCGTTTGGCCTCCTCCATGCCAGGAGCACAGGGCGGTGGTGAAGAGGTTTCAATATTTTATAGCCCTGGTCATTTCACCCTTCTTCCCAGAACTGTAACTGTTGATGACTGATGCATTTGCTAATGGACACAGGTGACTGGAAGAATACCTGACCAAGGACCTGTCAAGGTCACCATTCCTCCAGAGACCATGAGAGCTGACCTGATGTTGTCAGACGAAATAACACTGAGGCTGCTCGCTGGGTTTTCTGTGATGAGTGTTCTAAAGCTTGAGGAATGATGAGCCAGATTATTTTTTATTGTTTTGATTGGAGTCAGATGCTGGTGGGTCCAAAATCTTATAGTAAATCATTTTATATATTGATGATAATAGGCTATAGACTACCTGTCAGTAATATTTTCATTTTAAATTACTACTTTCATTCAACAAGGATTTATTAAATAAATAAAAATTGATATGAAAGGTTTTGACATTGTTACAAAGTTCTATTTATCTATCTATCATCTGTCTGTCTGTCTGTCTGTCTGTCTGTCTGTCTATGTATCATCTGTCTGTCTGTCTTTTCGTCTTTCTGACTGC
>NW_015506009.1:438699-443115 GCF_001515645.1 Sinocyclocheilus grahami | reverse complement strand
TCTGTCTGTCTGTCTGTCTGTCTGTCTATCTATCTATCATTTATCTGTCTGTCTGTCTGTCTGTCTATCTATCTATCTATCTATGGAAGATTTCTGAAGATCATGTGACACTGAAGACTGGAGTAATGATGCTGAAAATTCAGCTTTGATCACAGGAATACATTACAGTTTACAATATATTTAAATAGAAAAAAGTTATTACACAATATTACTGTTTGTACTGTATATTTGATCAAAGAAATGTAGCCTTGGTATAAAATAATTTCAAAAACACAAAAGATCTTACCAACCCCAATCTTTTAATAAATAGTAGTGTATATCACATTTTTTTAACATTTTGCTGGAGATTTAATGGATACATATTTTATGTTATTTATTTATTTATTTATTTTCCCAGTGAATGCAATACTTTACAAATGACGTAATATCATTTGGGTGTTTTCTTGACTGACATTAGTGGGGGGGAAAAAGAGCTCGTCCTGCTCATGAAAGTACTGTCCACTAATACACTACAGTACATATTAGTACCTAAAGTTTAGCACTTTTTTTCTGAGTGTATAAGTACAAAATACTGTATATTTACTGCTGTACAAATAGTATGATATGTTTCTACCGTTCCATACAGGGCCGGATTAAGCACACGTAGGGCAAAGACATTATTGCTCATACCATTTGTAGAAAAATAGCGCAGACATTGGACAAGGAAGAATCTTTCTAGTGTGCATTGTCGAAGGCTAACGTTCACATCCACGAGATACACAGATACATTCAGTGTCAATGTTGGTGATTTGTCTTTGTTCAAAAGTGATCAGTGATCAAGAACTGCTGGTCAGCTGTCAAATTATTTATTTTCTTTATTCTCATTGTCCACATGCTATAGATCCATATGCTGGTCTCTAGAGTGACCAATGAGATCTTTCTCATTATGATGATCTGCATCACATTCTATTTCTTGTTTCTTGTTTTGCTTTGTATGTCTGGCTCTCTTTTGCATGGCATGCACATCTTTGTCTTGATCTCAGACAGTCTGCACCTGTGTTTTGGCTGCTTCAGCTGCTCTGCAAATATCAATGACTTCCTCTACTGTAAGATCAGATGCTCTTATTTCAGAGGTTAATCATTAATCCACAGTTTCTTCCTGATCATGCCATTCTCTGCAGTCTTTACAGTTTTGTTTTTGCTCAGTCACATGCTTGTCTGTGGTAACATAATAAGTAACTCTAATTCTAATAAGCTAATAAGCTCCTCAAACATAACCAGATCCCATCATTGTTTCTTCTTTAATATATAGATAGATAGACAGACAGACAGTCTCACTTTCAACATTTGATATGTTATCTATATTCTATTGTGAATAAAATATAAGTTTATGAGATTTGTAAATTATTCCATTCCTTTTTTACTCACAATTTGTACAGTGTCCTAACTTTTTTGGAATTGGGTTTGTAGATAAAAACAGGGGGCACAGAGAGGATGCAGAAGGTTTGGGTTAAAGATGTTTTAATTAGGGCTGGCATATTTAACATGTTAATTGAATTAATTAGTTATGAATAAAAAGTAATAATAACGCATTTAATGCACCTGCCCTGCCCCAGTCTTATGTAGGACCGCTTACATTTAATGTGGTTGACTGGTGACAAACATGATGCAGAACAACAACTCGGTGCATGATGATGAAGCCTACAGAATGCAGTTTTGTGCCCCTAAGATTCAAGAGATTGGGGCAAAAATGCCAGAGTTTTTGTCTTATATTTACATCTTATGATATTGTTAAGCAATATCACACGGGTGCTGTTTTAGGCTGTTGTAGCTTAAAAGTTTATGTGTAATAAATTTTATGTTGAATCAAATATTAAGCTACTTTTTGTAAAGATTATTTAATGCTTTTCTCATTTAACACATTAATGGCTTTACATTATCTTTTGGTTTAATTTCTCAGCCAAATTCAATGTGTTATTAACTTGTCATTAATTAGAATAATTATTTGCCACATTGTGAAAGTAATTAGATTAAAAATTGTAATTGCTTGGCAGCCCTAGTTTTAATGTTAGAAATAAGTATGTTTGTTCTCACCATAACTATATGATATTATATATATATATATATATATATATATATATATATATATGCTACAGTACAGAAATAGAAATGTAAGTTATCAATTAATGTAGTAAATAAATTGATTAATACATTGAGTTGATGCATGGATATGTATCCTAATTCCTTGACTATAACTAAACTTATATAAACTATATATATATAGTTTTGAACATTAAAAAAATGTACCTGCCACTGGGGGAAAAAAGGTATAGCCCCAATCTCTGCAATGACATGCAGTAATGTGCACGCTCCATAAAGTACTGTCAGAAAGCTATAGACGTGCTGCTTTCTTTCTTTAAGAACCCTCACTATTCTAAAAACATCTGTTTGCACAGAGGGCCTTTCTGGGCTGCATGGTGGAGAGTGTGTAACATGTCACGCTGACTGCAACGGGATCCCATGAGGGCCCTTGAGAGGGTCAGAGGGGTAATTGGTTAATTTGTATATGATCAGGATCAGATGCCTGCCTCTGGTTGATTTAAAGGTCAGAAAGAAATAAAGAATAGATTAACTGTGAATACAAAACAAAAGCATTTCACGTTTTGACATCATTCAAACTCACCACCATGTTGTTCCAGTTTTCCAGTGGTCATGTTTCCCAAACTTAAAGACGTGTTTCATTGAAATCAACCACTGAAAGGCGTTGATTGATACTGATACAGTAAGCTGATCTAACTGATAGGATGTGTCCATCTATGTGGTTGCCAGAGCACATGGTTCCCACCGTATGCAGACATCATGTTGAGAAGAACCAGTGCAGATTCGAAAAGATGAAGAAGAACTAAAGCTCTTAATGCTGGAGCAGATTCTGCTCTCAGTGCGGCTGATAGCTAAAGAGTGTCTTTGGTTCTTCGAGTGCTCACAGGAAATGCCAGAGCCCGAGACAGCAGTCATAACACGCCTCTTCAGATCGCTGTTATGAAGGGATACGAGAGAGCTGCACATGGTAAAAGTCTTCTCCTTTGCTTTGGGGCTTTGAAAGTGTGTGTGCGTGTGTGTGTGTGTGTGTGTGTGTGTGTGTGTGTGTGTGTGACTTAATGCTCGCTCAGTGACAACACCGCAGGCATCTGGCTCATGTACAGGCTCTCAAATTCCCTCTCTCACTTTCTTTTTTTTTCTGTTTAAACTCCCCTATACTGTCCTTATTCTTCAACTGCAATACAGTAAAACAGTAATATTGTGAAATATCATTACAATTTAAAATAGCTGTTTTAAATTATAAAATGTAATTTATTTCTGTGATGCAAAGCTGTATTTTCAGCATCATTACTCCAGTCTTCAGTGTCACATGATCCTTCAGAAATAATTCTGATATGCTGATTTGCTGCTCAAGAAACATTTCTTTGTATTTAACATTTAATGTGTTTTCAGCTCTTTTTTTTTACTGATACAATACCATTCAAAAGTTTGGGGTCAGTAAGATTTAATATATGTGAATTACTGTAGATTGATCAAAAGTTACAGAAAATACTTTTATGATGTTGCAATATATATATATCTTTTGAACTATTCTATTTATTAACTTTTTATTTATCAAGAATCCTAAATAAAATGTAGCATGGTTTTACACTTAAAACAGTTTTCAATATTGATAATAAGAACCATTATTAATAGCACCAATACAAACTGATAATAATAAACAACAAATCAGCATATTAGAATGATTTCTGAAAATCATGTAACACTGAAGACTGGAGTAATGATGCTGAAAATTCAGCTTTGATCACAGAAATAAATAGCTTTCTACAATATATTCACATAGAAAACAGCTATTATAAAATCTAATAATGTTTCACAATTTTACTGTTCTACTGTATTTTAACAAGTGAATGCAGTCTTGATGAACAGAAGCCATAAAGAGTGTATAAAGAGTTTTACATAAAGGTTTTTTTTTCTCTAAAATGTTGTTATAGTATTGGTTGCTTCTTCTAAGTTAAATTTAACTTAATGTGTCTTTATCCCGGAAACATCCAACATCAAATGGAACATGAATTTACATTGGCCTGAAACCAAACGCTGAGAGTGGGCTCCTCACTTCAGAAGTCCAGCACACGCCACTCCCCTGAACATAGAAAAATAAGCCACTCTGAACAACTTTCTTTTACCCCTTTCCCCTCCCTCTCATGCATAACTGTCTCCAACACCCCCAATCCCCCGTTCCTCTCCGTCTATAGACCTCCTCCTGATTCCCTAATGATGACAGTGGTTCATTAGTAGCCCAACACAGAGGTTCTCTCTCTCTCTCTCTCTCTCTCTCTCTCTCTCTCTGTCACACACACTCACCCTTCCCCTGCTTTTTTCCTTCTGTTTTAACAT
>NW_015506009.1:431550-438639 GCF_001515645.1 Sinocyclocheilus grahami | reverse complement strand
CCCCCGAGTCCCCAACCATGACAGAGATTCATTATTATCCCAACACAGAGGTTCTCTCTCTCTCTCTCTCTCTCTCTCTCTCTCTCTCTCTCTGTCACACACACTCAACCTTCCCCTGCTTTTTTCCTGCTGTTTTAACAGGCCTGTGGCACCTCTTTATTTAACAGCAGCACACAGTAGTCTAACACAGCTCAGATCAGGTCTCAAGAATCTGGATTCAATATACAGGGTCTCTTTCAGTGCCAGTAAATGGGACAACCAGGAGAACAACAACCATTTTCCAAAGAGCACCAACTGGAAACTGTACATATACTGTATAGCACCTAAGAGAAGATCAACTCAAGTCATCAAAATGTCTAACCAGGTGCAGAGTCATACGTTTTGCCAGTAAATGCAGAAAATACATGTGTAAAAACCAATTTTGTTGGGCTTCTGTTTCCATCATGTTAAACCCATTATGTCACATAGCAGGTAGCCCCACCCACAGTGAACTCTCATTGGCCGTAGCTGTCTAACATTAAAAATGTTCTGATTGGCTGCAATTTTTGTCACACAGAATTTAGATTTTTAGATTTCCCCAATATACTGAATTCAAGAACAGCACCACCCCTGGTGGAGTATTGAATATTGGGCAAACATTTGATGCTCAGATTTCAAACCATTTTCACTCTGACTGACCTTTTGAAGCCCAACTAATGACTTGTGGCCAGTTCACATGATGCATCCGTATACGAGAGTTGTTGTCTTGATCAGAGCAAGACCTTTTACTGTTTTAAAGGGGTCATGAACCTGCGTTTGCCTCTCTCGTTATTTACACTACATGTGTGAATCGGTGGGCGGGGCTAAACAGGCAGTGATGCGGAGGCAAGGTTTAGCTACACTATTACATCATAGAGCGGCACATTACACAAACTGTCGTTTTGGCAGATTGGCTGTTTTTATAAGCTGTTTTTAGACTAACGAGAAAGTTTTGAGTTTTGAAACTTGCAGGACGTTTCTATAGTACAATGACCTCTTATGTGTCAAAAGATCAAGGGAATTTTGATTTTGCAGTTCATGACCTCTTTAAGTTCAAATGCATGTTACTTCTTTCGTTTGCGTTCACTACTTTCACTGTTTACTGTGTACACTTTCCGGTTTTCTGCTACCCAGCCATCTCGTAAAGTTGCTCTTCCATGATGCTCTCCACAGCACTCTTCACGTGAAGGTCAAAGTGGCATACGACCTTTGTGTGGAAAGATGCACTGAAGACTTAACATGAGTCATACGAAAGAGACTTTACAGCTCGCTGTGAATGAAACACCCTTCCAACTCATGAATAAACCAAATGTTAGAGGATACAGTTCAACCTTTAACTATAATGAAGACCTATTTAATTGTATGCATCTACTTGACCAGCAGATTTTCATTGTTTCTTTAATGAATTCCTCTTGGAACCAAAGAAGCGAAGTCCAGAGTCTGGAGTGTGTCTGTTGACAAGACCGCTGGATGACCTGTAGAAAGCACAAAACTCCCTCATTCACACTTACACTTTTTCATACAATCAGAATTGAAGAATTGGCCTGTAGTTCTTGTTGTTCTGTGTCTCTGGTCTGTTTGCTCTTTTCCAGGCGCTCATGGGGCATGTGATGGGGGCTGATATACAGGGCACCATCGAGGCTCGTCTGACCTGGCCTGCCGCTTGTGTTTTGTGTAGACGGAGCGAAAGCGAACGAGGAGACGAGGATCATGTCCTCTCTTGGAGAAGTGCTAACTTGGACAGGGAAAGGAATTTTCTGTGGTTTATTCAGAGAGCGGCTCCATCTGTGTAAACTGGTGCTTGCCAGGACGTCGACTCCCTCGCTTTCTGCACAGACACACGCTTAACCCCTTCAACACCTTCTGCTCACCATATCTGCTAGTCACAAACAATTACACAGCTAACAAGATACTATTACTTAATATTGCAAAGTAAAAATGACATCTTCCAGAAGCAGAATCAACCAAAAACTAGACAAACACTTTTGAAAAAGAAGTACACTACAGTATACTTTTGCTTATTACAAAAATAATACACTTTAAAGTAAAAGTAAAATGTTTAATTTGACAGAATTACAAAATACTTAAGCGTTGCATGAAACATTGCCATCAAAGTGTGTCTTTAAGTACACTTAAGTGGCCTTTTATTTCATTAATATTATATTATCTGCATGTACAGTTCTGCAAGTTTTTGAAGCACACTACAAGTGCACATGTCATGTTTACAATACCAATTTACCATGTTAACCATAGTTTCTGATAAAACATAATAGTTACAACAGTTCGTGTAGCTACAATAAAGCTAACTTGCTATTAGCCACCACTGTCATCATGAACAGAAATTAAACAAATTCAATCTCATATTGGTCACATATTATCATTTTAGTAGCAACCAAAACTGTATCTGTGGTTACCTGGGTAATTTTCGTAAATGTTTTTGTAAGGTGCTGAGTAGTGCCAAGCTTTTTTTTTTTGGTTCCTATTTAGTGTCTTTACCAGCAGTGGTGAAATGAAAGCAATTTAGAGAGGTTATGTAAGTATTTGCCGAAACATTTTCTGTCTTGCCTGTTGAAAATGTGACTAAGCAGGCAGTTAATTTGTGTGTGTGTGTGTGTGTGTGTGTGTGTCATTATCTCCATTACTGTGTTTTGAGAGTGAGTTTGTTGAGAGTGACTGTATTCCTTAAACTGAAGTAAACTCAGTTATGCTGCCATAAACCGGGAGTGTGATTGGTGATACTAGGCTAACCTCTAAAAAAACACACATGTGTGCGCGCACACACAGACAAGCACGCTGGTCTGGACATGAACACTTCAAGCTTAACTCCCTCTGCTGGAGATACGTTCAACAGGAAACACAGCCGAACTTCTGGAAAAACTGTGATTTCATAACAGCTGAAGAGATTTTCTTTTTTTCATACTTACAAACAAACCCTGAACATGACTGACTTTATCACACATTTGGGTGGAATGTGTTTTAAACATTGACAGATGTCTTTGTACGTGAAAGCGACTGAAAAAGATTGCACTTTTCAACCTAGACTCGCAAGAAAATCACACACTGATAGTAGACGACTATCAGTCATTTCACTTTAATTATCTTTAAACAAACGTCTAAATATAACATCCTTTGATGCGTGAACAGTTCAAATTACAAACGGTTATTTAATGCATTGTATTTTTGTGTTCATTTAAAATGTCTTTAAAATGGCAGGACTACTATACACTGTATTTTCAGCCTTTGTACCTACTTTTAAAGTCCCAAAACCATGTCAGAATATGTCTTAGGCTGAATATGACTTTATTCATGATGTACTCTGTTATTCTCATTAGTCTCTTTAAACTCTTTGTCTCTGGTCTTCCTCATCTTCTGTCTCTCTGAGTCACGGGGCTGTCCCTGGCACACTGACTGGAAGCCTCTAGTTTATGAGTGGAGCTGGCGCTCTGCCCGGCCCTATGGCTGCTCTGCCTCTCGTCCCACAGTTAACCCATTACTGCCTCCACGGCCTCGGGATCAGCTGTGCTCCACACTTAACACTTTACTCACACCTTACGTCAGTCTGAGCCAGGAACACTTAGTAATAGTTTACTTTGAACCTTTCTTAAATCATTTAAAGTCAGCATGAAATAAAAAGTTACCCTATTTTCTCGATCCATGTTATTTATCTGATTGTGAACCATTCTTCTATGCATGTTTTAATGAAAAAAATATATATCTGACCTTGTAAGTTTTAATCAAAATGTTATAACTTGATCATCAGACTTTAAACCCCGCCCCTACAAGCTTACATTCACCATCCCTGCCTCAAATTTATTTTCTGAAAGCTTCTTACAGTCACATGTACGTCGTTTTATTGCAATTAATGTATTATCGCAACTTTAAACTTACATGTAGTAGAGTTTACCCAAATGTGAAAATTCAATTAGCATTTACTCACCCATATGTGATTCCAAAAACATATTACTGTTTCTACAACAGAACACAAAAGAGAATATTTAGAGAAATGTTTCTGTTCTTTTTCCATTCAATTACAATTCAATAAAGCATGTGAAAGAACCACATACATATATCTCATGACTCGTGTGCTATATATTAAGTCAAAGTTATATATATTATATATAAAAAAGTTATATATATATATATATATATATATATGCACACACACACACACACACACATATATATATACAGTATATATATGTTAATAAGGTGTAAAGTGTTTTACATTCAAAATTAAAATGTAATTCATTACATTTAAATGTACTACTTTTTGGAAACTCAAAAAACATGCAGCAAAAATCAAATCAGTCTTGTTTTACTACCAGACATCTTATCTTGAATTTAGTTTTAGCAAGCTTTGAAATGAATACATTAGTAAGGGTCACAACACCAGCGATGGCCAAACATCCATGTCTGTAACTGGACTAGCCATATTTATAAACCACAATGTTAGTCTCACTTCTTTCTTCCTCTGAACTCAGATTTTCATATATTTTTTATTTTATTTTATTTTGCAAGCTATACTTTGAATTTGGTCAGAAAATGAAAGTGAAAACAGTTGAATTTATGCTGCACAAGTTTCTTGTACTTTGGGAAGAATACAGGTGCATCTCAATAAATTAGAATGTCGTGGAAAAGTTCATTTATTTCAGTAATTCAACTCAAATTGTGAAACTTGTGTATTTCAATGCACACAGACTGAAGTAGTTTAAGTCTTTGGTTCTTTTAATTGTGATGATTTTGGCTCACATTTAACAAAAACCCACCAATTCACTATCTCAACAAATTAGAATATGGTGACATGCTAATCAACTCAAAACACCTGCAAAGGTTTCCTGAGCCTTCAAAATGGTCTCTCAGTTTGGTTCACTAGGCTACACAATCATGGGGAAGACTGCTGATCTGACAGTTGTCCAGAAGACAATCATTGACACCCTTCACAAGGAGGGTAAGCCACAAACATTCATTGCCAAAGAAGCTGGCTGTTCACAGAGTGCTGTATCCAAGCATGTTAACAGAAAGTTGAGTGGAAGGAAAAAGTGTGGAAGAAAAAGATGCACAACCAACCGAGAGAACTGCAGCCTTATGAGGATTGTCAAGCAAAATCGATTCAAGAATTTGAGTGAACTTCACAAGGAATGGACTGAGGCTGGGGTCAAGGCATCAAGAGCCGCCACACACAGACGGGTCAAGGAATTTAGCTACAGTTGTCTTATTCCTCTTGTTAAGCCACTCCTGAACCACAGACAACGTCAGAGGCGTCTTACCTGGGCTAAGGAGAAGAACTGGACTGTTGCCCAGTGGTCCAAAGTCCTCTTTTCAGATGAGAGCAAGTTTTGTATTTCATTTGGAAACCAAGGTCCTAGAGTCTGGAGGAAGGGTGGAGAAGCTCATAGCCCAAGTTGCTTGAAGTCCAGTGTTAAGTTTCCACAGTCTGTGATGATTTGGGGTGCAATGTCATCTGCTGGTGTTGGTCCATTGTGTTTTTTGAAAACCAACGTCACTTCACCCGTTTACCAAGAAATTTTGGAGCACTTCATGCTTCCTTCTGCTGACCAGCTTTTTGAAGATGCTGATTTCATTTTCCAGCAGGATTTGGCACCTGCCCACACTGCCAAAAGCACCAAAAGCTGGTTCAATGACCATGGTGTTACTGTGCTTGATTGGCCTGCAAACTCGCCTGACCTGAACCCCATAGAGAATCTATTGGGTATTGTCAAGAGGAAAATGAGAGACAAGAGACCAAAAAATGCAGATGAGCTTAAGGCCACTGTCAAAGAAACCTGGGCTTCCATACCACCTCAGCAGTGCCACAAACTGATCACCTCCATGCCACGCCGAATTGAGGCAGTAATTAAAGCAAAAGGAGCCCCTACCAAGTATTGAGTACATGTACAGTACATGAAGATACCTTCCAGGAGGCCAACAATTCAGTAAAAATGTTCTTATGAAGTATTCTAATTTGTTGAGACAGTGAATTGGTGGGTTTTTGTTAAATGTGAGCCAAAATCATCACAATTAAAGGAACCAAAGACTTAAACTACTTAAGTCTGTGTGCATTGAATTTATTTAATACACGAGTTTCACAATTTGAGTTGAATTACTGAAATAAATGAACTTTTCCACGACATTCTAATTTATTGAGATGCACCTGTAAGTTGCGATATTTCTGTGTTCATATGTCTTCTTTCCTCAAATGGTATCATATACAGTACCCATGATGCTCATCAGGTCTGTGCATCATTCAATACTGAATTGAGAATTACTTTTAAATTTCAGTTCAATTTTTGAACATTTGAATAAAATTTAAATCCTCATTAGATCCTATTTGAATTCTAATTCAGCATGCTGTGCGGCTGAACCAAACTAATTAATTGCTGCCCTTCATTTTTATATCATTATCTTGTTTCACAAATACATCCCAGTTTGTTTTATTTATTTATTTTGTGTGTATGTGTGTCTTTTGACATTGTGAGTGCTGAATCAGGCATGTGCCTGTAAATTAAACATTGTCACTGTCTCTATCACCCTTCATCTCTCGCCCACCATGTCATCAGATCATGGTTAAAATGTTTTAGAAAGGATTTTTAATAGAACACCCCCCCCACACACACACACACACCTATCATTATGGGGACTCTCCATAGACCTAATGGTTTTGCTACTGTACAAACTGTATTTTCTATCGCCTTACCCTAACCCTCACACAAAACTTTGTGCATTTGTAGATTTTCAAAAAACGTTTTTTTCTTTATGATTTATGAGCTGCTTTCCTCATGGGGACCACAAGGACAAAATGTACTGGTATTACTATCCTTGTGGAGACATTTGGTCCCCATAGCGTAGGGAATACCAGGTACACACACACACACACACACACACACAAACAAACACATACACTATACACAAATCTACTCTCAGCTCTACTCATCTTAGTCACCATCCTGTGATTTATTGAGGAGAGGTGCAGGTTAGGACAAGAACCAAAGATTCCCTCATAACTTTGACATTATTGTGTGTTTGTGTAGCAAATGTGCAGCAAACGACACACTGTGTAGTTGTGTGGCACTA
>NW_015506009.1:417123-431339 GCF_001515645.1 Sinocyclocheilus grahami | reverse complement strand
ATATATATATATATATATATATATATATATATATATACAGTATATAATAAGTGTAGCGAAATTATTTATTAAAACACACACACACACAGTACTGCTCATATGTTTACATACCCCTTGTTAGAATATGCAAAATGTTAATATTTAAACAAAATAAGAGGGATCATGAAAATTGCATATTGTTTTTAGTACTGTCCTGAATAAGCAATTTCACATAACAGATGTTTACTTATACTCGACAAGACAAAATAATAACAAAATATTTTTCCCTTTCTTCCTTTTCGCTCTCTCCCTGTTCTGCATGTCTACTTGGACTCAGCTGTTTACCATCATGATTGGGATGGCATCTGTTCTCTCTTTTCTCTGATTCTCTTCTCTACTTCTCCCTGCTTCCTTTTAGGCTCTTTGCCAGATTGTTGTTGGTTACTAACCAATTTCTCTATGGCTCCCAAGACAACTTTTCTAGTCTAAGTCAGTTCCAGTCCAGTATTGTCTAGTCTAGTTGTGTCCTGTGCTTCATACCTATTCTCTCCCCAATAACCATGTTTCCCGTGAATATCGATCCTGTCACTGAGAGCAGGATAGAGTCTGCTGGCTGGGGACCGCACGAATCACACTCCACCTGCCTGCTGATCCCAAGACTTCATGCTGACGTGCATTATCACCTGAGTTCGTATCCAGCCCGCCAAGTTCGGCCGGAGACCAGCAGACTGCCTAAGTTTCCTTTTGTTAATAACCTATTTGCATTTACCTGCCTTTGCCCTTACCTGCCTCTATGACAGAATAATCTGGCCAAGCGAAGGAGGATCCAGTGAAGGAGACTCTGATTCGCTCCGCAGTTTAGTTACAGGGAGCTATGCTGGGCAGACATGAAGAATAATTATCTGCTGCTAGACTTGCTGTGGAGAGCCTGGCAGCTCAGGTCATAGATCTGACCAATCGACTACATCTCTTGCACCAGAGCCAACCGTCTTCTCCTGAGCCTCCCGAGTCACCACTGAGCCCAGAACTAATAACCCACCTTTGCATAATCGGGTGAGCCCACTGAATGCCGAAACTTTTTAACCCAATGGAAGGTTGTGTTTTCTCTTCAGCCTTCCACCTATGCTGAGGACCGCTCCAAGATCGCTTATGTGGTCTCTCTTTTGACCAGACAAGCCTGCGACTTGGGAACGGCCATTTGGGAGGCTGAGGCCGAATGCTGCGAGCAGTTTGCTCTGTTTAAGGAGAAGATTATTAAGGTGTTCGACAAGGTGCAACAAGGGGGACGATCTGTATCCGATTATGCAATAGAGTTTCACATGTTAGCGGATATATGTGATTGGAATGAACCGGTTGCAAGCTTTTTAGAGGGGCTCAATGTGTTATTTGTGTTATTTGAAAGACCCTCCCACAGTCTATGCCCTGGATCCTTCGAGCCACTGTTCCGGTGAGGTTCACCATTTCTGGCAATCATAAAGAGTCAATTTCTTTTTTTATTTTTCATTCCCCCTTGACACAGATCGTTTTGGGACGCTCCTGGTTAATGCAGCATAACCCTCAGATTAACTGGGCAGAGGGGTCGATAACATCTTGGAGTCTTTCTTGTCATGTTGAGTGTCTTGTCTCTGTCATTCTTATTACTCCTGACCCTAAGAATCAATTCATAGTAGAGGTGGATGCATCTGATGTAGGCGTGGGAGCGGTGCTGTCACAGCGTTCCCCGCTGAAGGATAAGGTTCACCCTTGCGTGTTCTTCTCCCACTGGCTCTTGCCAGCGGAACATCATTAAAATGTAGGTGACTGTGAACTTCTGGCCAATCGATTGGCCCTAGGAGAATGGTGCCATTGGTTAGAGGGGGCAGCCGTACCATTCGTTGTCAGGAATGATCATAGAAATCTTGAATATATCCACTCGGCCAAGAGCTCGTTGGGCTCTTTTCTTCGGACGATTAGATTTTACCATTTCTTACAGATCTGGCTCGAAGAATATTAAGCCCGATGCTCTCTCTCACGAGTTCAGTTCTTCGGAGGACATTTCGACCAAGTGTTGTGAGGTCGAGGCTGTGGTCTGGGGAATCATATTGCTTTAGATTTCGTTACTGGGATACCCCCCTCCGCCAAGCTGAACATGTCAATCAAATTCTCGGCCATATGCTTCGCACTCTGGTGGCCCACAATACTTCATCCTGGTGTGAACAGCTAGGATGGGCCAAGTACGCTTATAATTTGTTACCATCGTCTTCCACCAGGTTATCGCCAGCCCATTCCATTGCTGTCTGGGCTACCAGCCTCTCTTCTCACGAGTTCGAGACTTCTATCCCCTCGGTCCAGGCCCCTAGGTAAGTTTGTGGTCAGAAAGTGTGGCTCTCTACTCAAAATTTACCCCTTCAATCTACTTTCAATCCTTTTTTATTGTCAATGTTCTTAGTACTGTGGTGCGCCTCCATTTACCATGCTATTTGCAATGCATGCAGCCCGTTTTTCATGTCTCATGTATTAAAGGTAGGGTAGGGGAAATACATATTTTGACAGACAGGCAGGACAACCTTTCATTATGTTTGGACCAAACATTTTGATTGGACAAACATTTTATGGTCCCCCGCCTTCCACAGACAATATAAATACATGTAGACCACTTAGCTTAGTGATTGCTATAGGGATGTGAAGAGACTTTCAACCAGCATAACAATAAATGTTTTTGAACCAAATCACCTACCCTGCCTTTAAACCTGTTATTCGTGCTCCCCCCCAGTCCCACCACCCACTCTCCCATTCTCGTCGAGGGCTCCCCTGACTATAGGGTCAACAAGCTGCTGGCCGTCCATCCTTGGGGGCGGGGATATCAGTTCTTGGTCGATTGGGAGGGATACGGTCCGGAGGAGAGAAGCTGAATCCCATCCCGGGACATACTGGACCGCTCGCTCATTGAGGACTTCCTATGCTCTTGTCAGTCCTCTGCCTCGAGAGCGCATGGTGACGTGCATTATTGCCTAAGTTCTTATCCAGCTCTGTGCCTGCCAAGTTCGGCCGGAGAACAGCAGACTGCCTAAGTTTCCTTTTGTTAATAAACTATGTGCATTTACCTTCCTTTGCCCTTGGGTCCTCCTTCATATTGTGACAGAACCACGGCACAGTATGTTTCTGTCATCAAAGTGGCTACAGCTGACTTATCACCTTAGTTTTGTACTTTGGTTTATAAGGGTTCACATCTTCAAAATAAACTGAACTCTGTGAAGGAAAAATAGTTAAGCTGCATCTCTCTCAATCTCTCTAACGGCACTTGCTGTTGATCAAAGTTCCCAGAACCTCAAAACTTCCTCTTACCATGTAAAAATACTCAAAATGGAACTGCGTATTTCCAGAAAACTTTATTCTCAGAGCTTGAAGCTGGCATAAATGAACAGTGCAATGGTAGGTGTTGCCATATAACAGTCTCTTTAATATTCACATTCCCCATACTTGGTTTCTACAATGGGGTTGAAATGAATTCAAATCCTTCATGTACAAGAAATGCCTTCTTGAATAATACAATCATGCAAAATGCTCAAGTTACATCATGTACATTAAAGACTCACTTTACGAGAAGCTACTTTATGAGCAGATACTTTTATGAGTACAAACTTAGTGGCATCAAAATCCATAATGATGAATAAAAGTTGACAGCCATCAGAAAATATTTGGTTCTTTTACTACAATTTAACTTCATAGCTTTCCAAAATAAACCCAGGAAGAAGATGCTCTGTATCTTTCTGTTTCTCTTTCTCTCCTGATGAGGGTCTTACAATTCATGTGAGACCCTCGGGCAACATTTAAACTACCGTAGATGGAACCCATCCTATGTGGCTCTGAAAATGGTCTGGGGGGGAGGTGAACGTCAAAGAGCTTATGTCATGTTCGCCCACTAATCAGACCCTGTGGACCATAAAGACAGATCTCCCATGATTCTGTTCCTCCGGCCCATGACGTTTTCATTCAGCAGCCCGAAGATAACAGAATGAAGGAATGGGATGATGAGGAGGGAATGAAATGAGGAAGCAGGCTGAGGAAGATGGATAGATCATAGGTTTAGCCTTTCTTTAATGCGCTCCTTCTCCATATTTCTGGCCGGCCTAGAGCTATTTCTGAAGAAGTAACATATCAAAACTTAATAGAATTTTCTTTTTTGAATACTGCTGAGTTCAATATTATTTCATTTTGAACCTCTCTCTTTTTTTCTTCCTCTGTTCTGTGCTGCTCACTCCAGGGCAGCTACTACTACACACACACACACACTCACTTTCACTGAAGGGCAATCCAGCTCACTTCCTGTGAGGCAGGAAGAACAAAGGTTTGGAAGACTTGCTCTCTTTCTCTTCGAGTTGTAGATAAGGGGTCTATCTGACAGTTTCAGCATAGTTTGTCCTCTCTACATCCGGAGCAGATTGGAGCATAATTGGCCCAAACAGGATGTAACAAACACTGCAAGCTGGTTAAGCTTAATCCTTCATATTATCATCACATATGTTGTGGATTAATCTATTAAACTGCATACATACTGTACACAGACACAGACACACACACACACACTGAGGAGAAACTAAAAAAAATGTTTCAGATAAACTTGTGTGTAACTTTGTGAAACAACAGAGTTAAGAATGACAATTGTACATCTCATGCAGTACATTAGAGTTGGCTATATATATATACCGGAATATAGCTTATATACTTAATGGCTAATGTAGTCAAAGTCATTATTGCAAAATAAAGCCTGACAGGGTGATTAGAACCCCAATGTGATGCGATTATGACTGACTGATTGACTGGCTGTACATTATCCTGCTTATTACACAGCTACTTAGCAAATAAATAATTGAATGAAATGTAAAATATTGATTTGAATTGTTTTATAATGTGAGAAGAACGAGAGTGCAAAGTGATTCAAGAGATATTAAACTAGTATGGCTATGTAAGAAATCGTTGCCTGGAAAAAAACCCAGTCAATTACAAAGTTTAGCATCAAATTGTACAAGGATATCGGATTTCAAACATTTTGCGATCCAGTCATTCAAAGCACATGTGACCACATGTAGCACAAATGCTAATTTCCTGATGTGTACCGAACAACAGTAAGGACTTCTACTGTACTCACCTGCTAAAAGAGTGCTACAGGGATGACGTATTTTTGTAGGCCAAAAGCCAAAAATGAGTTTGCATTTTAGCACTTACCTTTTTTGCATTTTAGTTCCATCCTCCTGAAGTTAGTGAGGATTTTTACATTTTAAATGATGTCTGTGGTGAACACAAGCACAATATATTTTCACATTTTATTCTACAACATAAAAGACATCAGTAATACCTCATTGTGATTTTTTTAAATTTTTTACTTTTGCTAACAAGTGGCCAAATGTGATTACAGATGTTGTATCACGCTAAACAGGTAAACTCATCTACCCACTAGTCACTTTTACAGCCTCATTGTGTTTATAATTGTACTCTTGGAAACTATTCTCTAACTCAAACTTTAAGTGAAAATGTTTTTAAATAAAGACTGAAAGAGTTGTAAGCTTAGCAATAGTAACATTGAAGTCATGTGACTGTGGTGTAGTTTGTTTATTGCTTACGTTTAGCTTTATACTTCTGGTGATTGTATTTAGACTTCAAAAGTTGTGTACATTTGTGAAGATTATCATGAACAAAACACAAATTATAAACAGAGAAATCCTGAAATAATCCAAAAGCCAGGTTTTTTACTGGCTTTTTGTTGGCATGAAGTGAAGTGACATGACATGTGGCCAAGTATGGTGACCCATATTCGGAATTAGTGCTCTGCATTTATCCCATCCAAAGTGCACACACACACACACACACACACACACAGTGAACAGTTGGGGGTCCGGTGCCTTGCTCAAGGGCACCTCAGACGTGGTATTGAGCATTCACTCCCCCCACCTACAATCCTTGCCAGTACAAGACTCGAACCCACAACCTTTGGGTTATGAGTCCGACTCTCTAACCATTAGGCCACGATGATGCTCATCTCAGCCTCAGATGTCACGTCCATGGACTGTTAGCTAGACGTAAACATAAACGTTTCACGAGTTCGCACTAACATATAATTAAGCAATTAGTAGCATATTTGGCGTGCTGTCCAGAGGGAGGGCTCCGAGCTCAGGGTTAAAGCCCAAACCCAGAGAACCCCCCCCATCCCAAGAATGGGATGAAATTAGATTAGTAGTGAGGTGTTGGGGTGGAGGCAGGATGCTGGAAAACTTTCGTGGAACTGAGGTAAGTTGGCTGTATATATACACACGTATGTGCTTGTTAAGGTGATTAGCACGAGCTCCACCTGGGCCAGACTGATTGATTATCTGATCGTGCTCCTCCCGAACCTTGTTAATAAAACATCATTTTGAAGTCGTCATCGAATTCTTCTTAATGTTCTTTAACATTCTGCCTGGAAACAAAGTTGCCATGATGCCAAATATGCTCGTGGAATAAGAAAGCGGTCTTGTTTACAACTGTGAATATGAGTGCATATATATATATATATATATATATATACTGTATATATATGTATGTGTGTGTGTGTGTGTGTGTGTGTATTAGGGTTGTGACGGTGATGAAATTTTCCCACCGGTTAATCAATGTGTGACAACACCGGTAATACCTGTATCACCTAGGGGTGGGGTTAGTTGGGGTTTTCCCTCTTTTCCTTGCTTTCTTTCGCTTTTAAGTAGCTTAAATGCCCGTGCTCGTTTTACTTTCACTTTCAAATTAGCTGCAATTCTGTGTCAATTGCTTGAATGGACAACAAAACGGTACAATGACAAACTCACTTATATTAAACATGGAACTTTTGTTAACAAACCGAATAAAAATACACCACGTTATATGCCTAATATAAAATAAATAACTTGTATTAGATTATGTATTTTGATATATAAAGTATTTACACTATTAAATACTACTTTTTGTAAAAGTTGTCATTTAAAGGTTGATTTGAAGTGTCAGTTATTATTATAACTGACACTTCAAATCATTATTATTGCGGTCAAATCTGGACACAGGGAAGGCACACTAGCTACATATAATAACTTGATCAGTCACACAAAAGTAATCAGAATAAATATTCACTCAGCGCGACCAGGGTGATATTCCAAAATATATGTGTTTACGTACCATATAAACAGAGATGTGGTCTGTGGTTGAGTCGTTTGAAAAACTCCACATTAGTAGTAGGTGATTAGTTAGTGATTGACAGATTCAGATTCCAGTAGATTTATTGGCATGGCAAAAAAGGCTTTACATTGCCAAGGCAATGATAGCGCTCTGATCCAGTACTGTTGAGCAAATTTACAGGCGGCAATGGGCAACGAATCAGGCAGGGATTGACAACGCTCTGATCCAATGGCATTAGGCATTGTCAGATTGACAGTACTCTTGCCCAATTGGGTTGGGAGGGCACCGGGGGGCCAATCACGTTCAGTGGGGGATGGGGGGGCTAAGGGGTTTTTAATTTAAAAGTCCAAGAAAGTGATTTTGTGCCTCTGTGGGATGGCACAATAAAGCGCCATTCACTTGCAGAACAGAAGCTTCTAGAGGGCACATAATTCTGAAGTAATGAATTTAGCTAAAGGGATGCAGAGCCAGTGGTGATTTTGTAGGCAAACATTAATGTCTTGAATTTTATGCGAGCAGCTATTGGTAGCCAGTGCAAATTGATGAACAGAGGTGTGACGTGCATTCTTTTCGGCTCATTAAAAATTAATCTTGCTGCCGCATTCTGGATTAATTGTAGAGGTTTGATAGAAGTGGCTGGAAGACCTGCCAAGAGAGCATTGCAATAGTCCAGCCTGGACAGAACAAGTGCTTGAACAAGGAGTTGTGAAGCATGTTCCGAAAGAAAGGGCCTGAGCTTCTTGATGTTGAAAAAAGCTAATCTGCAGGAGCGGACAGTTTTAGCAATGTGGTCTGAGAAATTCAGCTTATTCAGGTTCAGGTTTTCTGTTTTTGAAGAAGTTATGGTTGATGTGCCAAACTGGATGGTGAAATTGTGATGAAATGATGGGTTTGATGGAACCACAAGCAGTTCTGTCTTGGCAAGGTTGAGTTAAAGGTGATGGTCTTCATCCAGCAAGAAATGTCTGTTAGACAAGCTGAGATGCGAGCAGCTATCGTCGGATCGTCAGAATGGAATGAGAGGTAGAGTTGAGTGTCATCAGCATAGCAGTGATTTGAAAAGCCATGTTTCTGAATGACAGAACCTAGTGATGCCATGTAGACAGAGAAGAGAAGTGATCCAAGAACTGAGCCCTGAGGCAGCCCAGTAGTCAGACGTTGTGACTTGGACACCTCACCTCTCCAAGATATCTTGAAGGACCTATCTGAGAGATAAGACTCAAACCACTGGAGTGTGGCATATCCATCTATCATATATCTATAAGATGATTTCTATTTGTGCGGTTACAAACGTATGCTCCCTTTCTTTGTGCGTTCCTCACTTAACACGAACATGCAAGTACACATCCGGGATAGTTTAAAATAATTTGGGTCTTAAGAGGTCCATTTGGAAAAAGCACATTTATTTTAAATTGCCCGAGACCCGAGCCCGCTAATACAGAACCTGACCCGTGTCCGAGGCACTCGTCGAAATTTTGGACCCGAACCCACTTGGGTCGGATCTCAGGCTTTGGTGGACCCCAAGTGGACCAGTGAAGACCTCTAGACTGTGGCTGTCTTAAGCTGCAGGGTTGCCAGGTTTTCACAACCAAATTCACCCAATTGCAAATTATCAGCCACAAAAATGACAGTCCATGCCTTTTCATTGCTAAATTTTCACTGCGTGTCTTTAGTCAATCCTGACAGTAGATTTTCTATGACAAAATAGGGTTTGCGCTGGCGCAAGTTGTCAGTAAATCTGGCCAATAGTCATGTATATGAGCCTGCAACAGCAATCAAATCTTTAAAAGGTGTCAGTCAGATTGTTTCTTCCAGTTAAATGGCTCATTCTTGGCCAGAATAAGCTGCAATGTGGACCAGACTTTATGCTGAATGTCCGAGGCACTCGTCGAAATTTTGGACCCGAACCCACTTGGGTCGGATCTCAGGTTTTGGTGGACCCCAAGTGGACCAGTGAAGACCTCTAGACTGTGGCTGTCATAAGCTGCAGGGTTGCCAGGTTTTCACAACCAAATTCACCCAATTGCAAATTGTCAGCCACAAAAATGACAGTCCATGCCTTTTCATTGCTAAATTTTCACTGCGTGTCTTTAGTCAATCCTGACAGTAGATTTTCTATGACAAAATAGGGTTTGCGCTGGCGCAAGTTGTAATAGTCATGCGCCAATAGTCATGTATATGAGCCTGCAACAGCAATCAAATCTTTAAAAGGTGTCAGTCAGATTGTTTCTTCCAGTTAAATGGCTCATTCTTGGCCAGAATAAGCTGCAATGTGGACCAGACTTTATGCTGATCTCTAAAAATCTGGCTACATGAGACCAGCAAGCATGGACTCTCCTAGAGTTCCAGTATCACTTTCTATCAACAGCACTTCTACTGTGTGTGCTGGATTGAGGAATTAGACACTCGGTGTGCAAGAGAGCTCCCCCCCCCCCCCCCCATTCACTGCATGGTTTCGTCCCGTCCTGCGTAGCTTAGAGTCACTGAGTGAGATCAGATGGTAAACTGTCAAATTAGAGATGTCTTCAAGTTCGAGGGCGGGGGGCAAACCGAGCCGGACGATTTGGTCAGTCACACTTTTAAACACATTTTATTTTTTGCTATATAAAATCTACAAGGTTGTCATGGCAACCAGAAACACTGCACGCAAATTATTATTTAATTATTTTGCCACCGTTTGCCACACTTAACTTAGCAATAAACACGTTGAAAATAATACACAATAAACATGTCTGTCAAAACGATCTCAAAGGAGGCTTTTATTAAGCAAATCAATGAGTGAAATACTCATCCACTGTTTAAAAAAAAAAATACTTTAGCTGGGTTTCCACAGGCAGGGTCACAATTATCTACAGTGTATAAAGCTAAAGGTTTTTGGGTTAAGGTTCATAATGTAGAACATTTTTAACATTGTATGCTGTATGTGCATAGGTAGCTAGCAAACAAGGAATACAGCTGTTAAGCTAATAGTCACATTTAACTGAGTAAGATCGTTATTGAGAAATGTTGGATACTGCTGGAAATGCTGCTGTTATGGGGTATCCTATTTATTATTTTAGGATTTTTTTGTTTGCCCCAGTGAAGCATTTCTATTAATATAACTGATTAAGTAGTCAAACTCATTCCATATCAGCAGAATAGTGTGGTACAGAAAGTATATGTCCATAGAAAAGGTTCTGAATTAATTATGTTACTCATGCCTAATGGTCAAAAGCAATAGCAAAAGTAATAGGTCAATATTATTAAATTGCAGACAAAGATTTTGAATATCTAGGCTGGCTTGTACACTATATTGCCAAACATATTGTGACACCCCCTTCTAATGAACAGGTTTGACTACTTTAGAAATTTCTAATTTTTAGTAAAACAAAAAAAGCATATAATGATATTCTATGGAATTGTGTGCTTCTAATTGTATACCAATAGTTTGAACAGGACCATTTTGTATTCTAACACAACAATGCCTCTGTGTATAAGGCAAGGTTAAAAAAAAAGATTGATTCAGTCAGTGTGGAAGAACTTGACTGATCTGCAGAAAGCCAAGTCCTAATCCCAGCTGAACACCTCTGCTGTGACTTTAAATGCAGACCTTGAGCCAAAAACTCATCACCAAACACCTGTGACTTGTACATACATATGGACAAAAGTTTTCGGACAGCCCCTTCTTTAGAACAGAAAAAGGCACTTCCAAAACTGTGGCATCAAAGATGGAAACATAATTTGTGTATTTAAAAATTGCCACAGTTTTGGAAGTGTCTAAAATGATTGTACGCATATGTACAAGTCATTGGTGTTTGGCGATGAGTTTTTTTAGTTTTATTGAGTTTTCCCAATACTTTGGGCAGTATAGTGTATGTTTGGTGCGGTAGGGGGCCTAACCTCATATTCTTTCATAGGGCCTAAAATTGCTAGCGGCGCCCCTGCTCGAGGGCTTGAAGTATTTGCCAGCAGGAAGTACAGTAAAGCCCTGCTAATATTTGCTCTAAAGGTCAGTTGTTAAAGAAGATGGCAACAGTCGCAGGCAAGGATGACTATATAATATCTGGAGAAACTAGCTGTTTTCAACTTTGATTATAAGAAATGTTTTTGAGCAGCAAATCAGCATATTAGAATGATTTCTGAAGGATCATGTGACACTGAAGACTGGAGTAATGATGCTGAAAATTCTCAGAGGAATAAATTACATTAGAAAAAATTTAATTTTAAGTTTACTGTAATTTTGTTCAAATAAATGCATAAGAGACTGTAACAAACGTTTGTAGGTCGGGAAGAAGGAGGCAGGAACCGGCGAACACTCAAAAGAAACTTTAATAATAAAATAAACTCAAAACAGCGCGACTGTTGCGCACAAACAAAGCCAAAACACAAAATAAAATACAGGCCTGGTCCTCTCTCGTCTTTCCCTGTCATCACTCATCCTTTGTATCCTTCTGGAGCTCCTCCGTGAGACTCGAGACCGCTGAGTGGCGCAGGTGTCGCGCATTTGCAATTACTCCACCGGCCTCGCTCCGTTCCCACGGCTCTCGGCCCCGCCCCTCTCGTCACAGAGACATCTTTAAAACATTTAAGATACACATTATTTACTCTATGCTTTAGGAAATCATTAAATATAGGTCTGTAATGTACAATGACTTCAGGATGTATCTTTTTAGGATAGTAATCAATCACTTACACCATCACTGATTGACCTATGTATTTTAAACTAATTTCTCAAATTTGACTTGTAAATGCCACTTAATTTGTCGCTGGAGGTGACGGATATGGAAACTCTCTGAGCTCTGGGAGAAACATCAGAGGTCAACCGCTTGAAAGGTACAATACAATTTGAGATCCATGCATTGTAAAATTGGCAGAATTTTAAGTTTTCGACATGTGAGCGTGACTCAGCAAGTGTGCATATGTGAGAGCATTTGCATAGCAGAGGCCTCATTGGGTCATTGTGCCTTCTTCCTGTTTATGTGAGCATGTCTTGGGGTCAAAGCCAATAGTGACCGAAGGTAACAAAGAAACAAGAAAAGAGGCAACAAAAGAGAAGGAAAACAAGAACACATCTTTCTTCTTTTCTGTGCAGAGATGTTTTCCAGAGCCCATACACATAAACAAACACTTTTCACATGTGCTGAAAGAGAGTTGTCAGTGTTTGTTTGTGTATCTTTCTAGTGCTAAAAATCAGGGGGAAAGACGGGTAAACTCCTTCGTTCTTTCTCCATTCCTCTCTTTCTCTCATGAGCCTCAGAAGAGCATTTGGAGAACACCCCTAGCGGATCCTGCTGGGCTTTAACCAACAACATCTATTTGATCAAGTCTAGGCACGATTGCTCCGACAGCTCCCTGTGCTCGAGGTCCCTGCCGGCAAATGACTTTTTAATGTAACTGACAATAGATGTTGTGGTTGTACAGAGAAAGATAGGTAGACAGAGCGAGAGAGAAAAGAGGCAGAGGCCGAGAGCACTTGTCTGGAGTAAAAGTAAAGAGTTATTGAGAGGGTAGAGATATAGATCACAGTAAACACACTTTTAGAGCCACATGCTGACAGAAACAAACACTCCAGTGGGAACATACAAACACAGAGAAAAACACTCATGCCAGGTACAAACGCTTAGGTAGTCAATTAGAGAAAACATGAGGAAGAAGAAAAAGACAGTGGTGAGTAATAGGTACCAAATTAGGGAGAGCAAAGCTCTTTTCCCTGTCCAGACAGACGAGGAAAAGACCAGAATTATTCGCTATAAATTTTGCTTTCCTTCCCAAGCCGCTGGCGATGCTAGCGGGCTATATGCTAATAGCGGGCTCGGAAGTCAAAAATAGAACTAGTGATAAGGCACTTTGATTGTTTTTGTTGTAGAATACGATGGGGGATATATTCACAGGTTATAAAACTGAAAAAGGATGGTGTATAAAATTGATTTTAAGATAAAAAATTAGACGACAGAATTAACTTGACGGAGCTCAAACTCAAACCACACGGCTGCAACAAACGGAAGCTTCCCAGCTCTCAACACCTGTGCCATTCTGTGGGGGTGACAGCTTTTATGGGCAGAAAGCCTGATTTGCAGGGGGTTAAACGCCTGTGTGACCTCCAAGCCTTGACCTTTGGTGACCTCTGAGCTGTCAGGTGCAAGGTAATGACCCAAGGAAAGTTGATGAGGGCGGGAAACTTCATTTATTCACTTTCTCTTTTATTCACTTCTGCCTGTGACTACAGTACACAGTTACTACAAGTGTATGCATAAGTGTATGCATAAGTGATAAATCATCATGATTTATTTTTTAAAGGAGGTCTTATTCAATAACAGCCATATCAAATCAACATGATAGTGTAAAATCTCATTCCCCATGAGTTACACTTTAATTTAATGTGGCTTTGTTACAGTGTAAAGACACAAGTAAGCACTGAGTGTTAAAGGGGTCATATGATGCGATTTCAATTTTTCCTTTCTCTTTGGAGTGTTACAAGCTCTTGGTGCATAAAGTAGATCTGTAAAGCTGCAAAGACTAAAGTCTCAAATCCAAAGAGATATTCTTTATAAAAGTTAAGAGTCAGCCACGCCTACTTAAAACGGCTCGTTCTAACACGCCCCCACATGTCTACGTCGCATAACGCCGCCCAAATGTTCATGCAAAGAAAGAAGGCGTAACTTTTATGCTCGCTGTAGTTTTGTTGTTTCCGCCGCCATGCTGTAAAGATGCTGTGTGCTTTGTTGTGAAAGCTAAACTACTTTGTTTGGTCTTCCAAAAGAGGATGATATCTGCTTCGTCATGCCTGGAGCTGATTCGTGCTGGTTGCTGAGGAAATACTACAACTTTGCGCTGTCGATCGCCGGATCGGCTTTCACCGTGGAGGAAGCCAGCCCGGGGTCGTCACATGTGGTTGCCACAAGCCCGCTGGATGCTCCTTTGTCAAATCCGCCGCCTCTGCTCACTCTAGCCCTCCGACCATTCCTCACTTTATCCCCCGGCCTCTGCTCACTCAAGGCCGCTGTGTTTGATGCTGTGTTTCGTTGTGAAAACGAAACTACTTTGTTTGACCTTCCAAAAATGGACACGACTAGAAATCAGTGGTTAAGTTGTATTTACAA
>NW_015506009.1:403544-416721 GCF_001515645.1 Sinocyclocheilus grahami | reverse complement strand
TTCGTCATGCCTGGAGCTGATCCGTGCTGGTTGCTGAGGAAATACTACAACTTTGCGCTGTCGATCGCCGGATCGGCTTTCACCGTGGACGAAACGGAGTCCAGCCCGGAATCGACACATGTCCTTCTGGACGCTCCTTCATCGTTCTCAAGCCCACCTGCCTCTGCTCACTGTAGGCCGCCGTGTGTGACGCTGTTTCATTGTGAAAGCGAAACTACTTTGTTTGGCCTTCCAAAAATGGACATGACTAGAAATCAGTGGTTAAGTTGTATTTACAATACTGTTCCAGAACACTTCAACCCAAATATTCAGATGTGTGCAGCACATTTTATGGAGGACTGTTTCTTGATCCTGGGAGAGTAGACTACAATGCCGGCTGTTCTGACTCAAAGACTGTAAGTACGTTTTTTATATTTAAAGAGTTTTTATATTTTATATATTTAAAGCGAGTTTATTGGGCAGTGTAGAGTAGGGCTTGTTGTTTGTAATTTCTCCGATCACAAATGCAGACATGGTTTTATGTTTACGTGGCGCGATGCAATGCAACATAATTGGTTGTAATTATGAAGGATTTATTGTTATTACTATAGTAAATACATGTAACAAAGAACACATTACAGTAAAGTCAACAGTGGCCCGTTGGAAAAATATCGCTCTACCTGCAAAACTTACTTATACATGCAATTCACTGCAGTTTCCAGCTAAAATGAACACTAGTGGCAGTAAAACATCAACAACTTATATTGTAAACTTGCTTTAGTGCATGAGGTACATTATTTTAAAACACATTCGCACATTATTTGTATGCCTAATATGTCAAAAACGCAAAAGTCGTCACTTTCAGTCAGGAATTACACGAATAATGTAAATACCACAATGACCATATTCAAGAAAGAAATCGAGTAGTTTGCATCGCTGGATATTACTGTCGGTCATTCAACATTTCTATTGTAAAATAGCTGTCAAAGATTAAACGTTTCGCTGTATACTTCCATCTTACCTCACACTTTTTCTCAACATTAAAGCTAACATTTTATGCTGGAATTTGTGCTCTACTTCTGTGAACAGTAAACTCCGTCTACTTGGATTTGATTGGCCATCTCAATCATTTTGACATTAACAAGGCCTGTTAGGCCGCTGAGGCAGACCATCCTAAAAATGCAACTTTTAAACCTTTTTTTGTCATCCTAATAACAAACAGAGCACTGTGTCATGCATAATGGAGTGCAGCAGAGCAGTGCAAGAATTTCAAATATTGTGGGGGACAATTTGGCCATTTCTAATAAGTGGGTCTTGTCCCCCTCATTGTCTATGGTGGTTAAATTAACCTTTTAGCAGCACTCACTGGAAATTTCCTTTCCAAATGGCCCCAGTATGTACAGTACAGCAACCAATGTTATTTAATAATGTCAGATTGACATTCATCTGCTTCGGATAAAACTGAACCTCTTTTAGCGTCACTCACTGGACGTTTTAGTTTTTTGCGAAAGCGTCAGAAAAGTAGCGAAGCTATCACTTTGCTGAAAAGTCATAACAGGTATATTTTCACAACAAGTTTAAATAAAGTGTTATCTTGATATCAGTAAGTACAAGTAGCCTACATTTCAACTTCATTATGCATCTTTTGTTTCAACTAATGACTTCAAACCATCAACCCGCAGTGGTAAACAGATATGGGAAATGTCTGTATTCTTAGAGAAGTTGGGATTTTTTCTCCTCCCTGGACTACATTACCGACATGCAAGCACAAAAAACATATACTTTATATACTGTATGTTATTCAGAGGTTAAACTGGCAGCTATCTGAAATGGATTTTCTGCACCTTCAGTTCAAAAGAGGAAATTAATTAAAAAAATATACAGGCAGTTTATTAATCAGTTCAATTCATTTCCGACAAGCTCTAGTTTTTCTTTGATCCAGTACACACATTTAGTCTGTTTAGTGTCTCTCTCAGTCAGGCGCTCCATGCCCACTCTCTGTTTTAGTTTGTGTGTGTTAGTGTGTGTGGGATGGAGTATACAAGAGGGAGCTGGACAATAGGAAGCACACTCTAAAGTGTACTTCCTGTTTTCATAAAACAAAAAAACAACAACCAGAATACAGAGCTGAAGAGATGCCAGCGTTTCTGAAGAAAAGAAAGAAGAAGAAGGCTCAAAGGTCAATCAATACTATGCTTTTAGTAGTGCAGGACAAAGAAACACTACATTACATTCACTTCAGTATGTACAATACCCTATACACATGGTGCCAGACAGATATTTGAATATACCTAGAAGGAAAAGAGCTATTATAATGATAACATGGTAGCATTTTGTTTAAAAGGTCTGTATTCCAGGTGTAGAAATCTGCAACACGTCAAAAACTTTTGCCCATCACATTCCTGCTAAAGTGGCCTCAGACCTCATAAGAGCTGTTTTATGACGGTATACACACAAAGACACACAAAGTTTTCAAAATTCCCCTAGTGATTAGAATCAGCTGGCAGACTGTGGCGATTACAGTAACACACATACACATACACAAAAAACATACACAGACAGCTATCAAAATAGTTTCAATTGAAATAAAATGTATGTAGAGAAACCTCGTCTACCAAAAAGATTATCACAAACAATGAGACACAGAAAAAGAAACAAAACAATCCAGATAAAACTACATGCACACACACGTGCAAAATTGGCCAGATATCTTTCCTGTGTCTCCTCATTCACAGTAAATTAAGTTATGACTCATCGCTTTTCCTTGTCTCTTCTTTTCTTCCCATTATAGTGCTGGGATAAGGGCACGACAGTCTGGACGGGGGGATTTCCACTCCGACGCTAGCATGCATACACATGTGGTGAAGCACTACACGATAAAGAGGTGATGACTTCAGATTTGTCTGCGAAATGCATCAGGCAGTGATGACAGCTGATATATGTCCCTGTTTTGTGGTGAAGTGTGGATTGTAGTGGTGCACTCATAGCCATGCTTTATCGTGAATAAAACACAGCGGGTGACCAATCAGAATCAAGTCACCGTTTTATAATGAGTGTTACAAACTGGTTTCCATTCAGACAACAAAGAGTTCTATCCCAAACTCATGCCATGGGGAGACCTACGTCCTATTACACCACCTTAGTCTTATTAGTCTTATTTTATTTACCCTGTTGTCTCTTAAAAGTGAAATTTTTTTTATGGTTATTTACTGTAAAACTGTGCGGTTAATACTGCCTTGTACTTGCTAAATGTCTGCATACACACTCACTCCAGTTGCCCCGTTACTTTCCATACCTTTGAAATCACACCCAAGTGTATGTATGTATATGCAAGCATTCCTTCAGTCAGCGCCTCTACAGATGTAGTATTACGGGAAAGCCTGCCGTGCTAAATGGAAAGGAAAGGAGGATGGGAGAGAAAGACTGCTTTCCAATTGATTCGGCGCTCGACTGTTGGGGGAGGGAATTGCTCTGCTCTAAACTGAGCTGGGGAATGTGAACAGCAATATTACTCATTACACATGATATCCCAAAATGGCTAATTATTGTGAACAATTACCAGGCTAATTTACCAATTATCCATGTGAGCAATCTATTGGCTGAGAAAATCAATAGTCGCTCTCAACTGCAAAAGATAGATGGCTCAAGCAGTCTTTCTCTTCTTCAGTCTCTCTTGCCTGTTCTCTCCGGGCCATGAACCAATCAGTGAGCTAAGTGCAACTATGGCAAATAACACTTGGTGCTGTCTAATGGATCTAGAGCCAATTAAATGGCTTGGAGAATTTAATGTGTAGTTTGCTGTCTGGAGACCAGTCTGGATTTAAAGGAATAGGTCACTCAAAAATGAAAATTCTACCATTATTTATTCACCCTCATAAAGCATTCCAAACCCATATTGTGCTATCTTTTTATGGGGAACATGGAAACTAAAAATAAATAAATAAATACAATGTAATTGACTTCAGTGACATTGATTGGCTCTTTTGGAATCTGAATGTGAATGCGCATTACAAGCTTCAAGCTTCAGTCTGTTTCATATACAGAATGCAATATTGTATGATTTCACAGCCTGGTCTCATGTTTATACGTAGGTATTAATACGTAACATTTACAAGCACAAAACGTAAATTTTTCTATGCTTTTATTGATGCTAAAATGTACAATTTAGATGTATTTCAACGTTTAAAACGTACAAATCGCTACGTATTGTTAGCTAAAAAAACGTAAAAATATTTACGTATATTTTATATCATTAAGATATTAGTATCAATGCATTTGTATAATTTTATCAATAAGCTATTTAGATTGTTAGACACCTTAACCTACCCCCAAACCTAAACCTACCCATTTTACAGCGAATATGCATTTTTATCATTTTATTGATAAGCCATTTAGATTTTTAGACCCCTTAACCTACCCATTTTATAGCGAATATAAAAGGATATAAAACGCAATTGACCGAAATATGCAGGAAAATAACCATTTTAGTAACAATATAGCATTAAAATATTTTTATAGTCACTAATCCCACTCCTACCTATAAACCTAATCATTTCTGTACAGTATAAGAAAAACATGACAGACAGATAAATGCAATTACAATCATTTATTTATTGAAAAAATGTCAAAAGCAGTACCAAACGTAATCAAAATGACGATGCGTTGCAGCCGCGGTCCTCTCTGGCGGAATACAGTAGGTGTGTGAGGTGCAGAGCAGAATTTATGTTGTTAATCACTGAAAATATTATCCAGATTTCTTTCCCGATCCACTCCGTGAACTCGTGAAGGCACGCGCGCATCATTCAAACACGCCTCACCAGAAACACGGCATTTCGCAATCTGTGACGAATGCAGGCGAGAGCCAATGAGTGTTCGATTATCCCGTAAAACCTGTCGTTTGAAGCGGCAACACTTGAATTTGTAAAGAGCACGTCAGTCAGCGCGGGCTTTGCTGTTTACGGTCGCTGGAGTCACTGCTCGAGATGGAGATGAAGATATAATGGCTTGGATTTGAAGCAGGCGAGAGCCAATGAGTGTTCGATTATCCCGTAAAACCTGTCGTTTGAACATTAAATACCTAACCCTAACCCTAACCCTAACCCTAACTTTGCAACACTTGAATTTGTAAAGAGCACGTCAGTCAGCGCGGGCTTTGCTGTTTACGGTCACTGGAGTCACTGCTCGAGATGGAGATGAAGATATAATGGCTTGGATTTGAGTCTGTTCCTCGCAGTCGTATGGATTCAGAAGATTTGGATGACAGCGCACGAATAAAATGCATTTCATAATTATGTTGCGTTTTTGGTGTATTTTATAGTTCTATTGTCAGTCACAGCATGTCGGAGAAAATGCCTTTTGTGGCCCATGGCAATCAAAGTAAACATTACATGACAAGTAAATGTAAAACGATTGCAGAAATGTTATTTATTTTAAGGTTTAAAGTGAAGTCTTGTTTAACATTACGTAGGCCTATTCTTGGAAACGAGCTGGCAGCAGAAATCATACAACAAAACGAAATGTTATTATTTCATATTACGTAAATGAGTAAACAATTTAATAATGGAATTGAAAACAAGGTAATTGATATGACAACTAATAATAAAATGAATGCCGCGATTTCAATATTCATAAGGATTAATTTTTAGGTGTCATCAATACATCAGTTTTGTACGTTTAAATGCTGTAAATACGTAAGTATTTGTACGTTTAGATGCTGAAAATACGTCAGTATTGTACATTTTAGTGCCTGTTAAAAATGTAAGTAAATGTACGTTCTATAGAACCACATTTTACGTAAAATACATACGAATTATCATGAGATCACGTTTGATTTCAGCACACTGGGAATATAACACACAAGTTGTATGGACTACCCTAAGATACTAAGAGAAGATTTTAATTTTCCGTTCCACAGAACAGGTCTGATTTCACACGCTATGCGAAAGTTTTTTAAATAAATTTTTGATACTTTCGGAGCTTTGGTGTTGCCGACTTTAGTTTATTAATTTTTTGTTCTGTTCTACAGAACAACAACAACATATAGGTATGGAACGACATACGGGTAGGTAAATAATAACAGAATTTTTCTTTTAAGATCAGTTTGCCCATGGTTCCATCCATCCATTTTCCAAACTGCTTATCCTATGTAGAGTTGCTAGGATGATGAAGCTTATCCCAGTGTTTCGGGCAGTAGGCAGGGAAACGGATGTGTGTATGTGAAGCTGTACAGGTAAAATAACTGTGGATGCAGAAGGCGCTCATGTGTCCGTAAGAGGGTGTAATGGTGAACTGCTGCTATCCGTTATCAACTATCAGGATGAACTCCCAGAGCTCTCAGCCTCTGCCTGAACAAAGGTGACAGGCCAGTGTGTACAAATGGTTATTGCACTTTATCTTACATGAGAAAAGGAAATAAGACACAGTACCCCTTTTAGGGCCACTGTATGAAAAGCTGTGCCATGCACCAAGAGTAGATGCTACCTGATACTCATAAGCTCTGACCAACGGGGTGGTTATTTCTAAAGAGGTTGTGATGGAGCAGAGCACTCGATTTGTATATTGGCTTATGATTAATTGAATCATCTGCACACCTTTGTTCTATAATCAGTATAGACTTATGGATCCATTGAGATGTTCGAATAAAAGTGTATTGTGAAGGGTGGCAACCGATGATAGGTTTGACAAGGATTTTGTGATCCCACACGTCTTTCTGGCATCAAAGATGTACCTTGATCATCAACCATTCCAGGAGCCTTCTTGATGTTGCGAAGAACAAGTAGAAGCCACCACATTGAGGACATGATGTCAGAAAGAATCCTTTACAACTTTTCTGTGCAACCATGCGAGTCCCACGCCTTTAACGGGGACGCAGTGCGAATTTAATGTTCTTCCATATTGACAGGACCATCAGACATTCGCAGAATTGCACCAATTCGGCAGTCCTGGCAGGTCCAGATGGACTTTTTGTACATTCTGTGGAATAGATTTAAACATGGTAAAATGTTAAATGAAGAGTTAACTGAGAGTATCACATACTCATTGACAGCTGTAATTACGTATAGCTGTAATAACCAATTGTGTGGGAGATGGGAGGACATGTGGAACTTTGTAAATGATAAGTGTTCCAATTCTGCCGTTTTCTGTGGAATTCTGCATGTACAGATTATGCGTGGGCCTGCTTATTGGTGGCCAGCCAATAGAAGGTGGAACAGCTGTATCACACCACCTGATAAAAAAAGTGGGTCAAACTTGCTCTGCAGTAGAGACCCCTGCAAAGGTAGACTTTGGGGAGTAGCTCTCCCTGATCCAAGGCAGCAACTAGAACAACTAATGAACCACTTATCTGATGTCTTTTCAGATGTCTGTTTGCCTTGTGGACCAATATAGCCCAGAAATAGTCAGAAAGCAGTACTGTCATATCACAACCAGCTACCATGAAAGCTTTCCAACTGGCTTCTGGAGAAGAAAGTGCAAAAGATAGCAGCTAGATGTGATTGGGGAATCCCAGAGCCTGATAGTCACTGTTCCAAGTTCAGCTAGAACCTTCCAGTTCTCTAATGACTTTAGGTCAAGCTGAGTGAGGTCTCAAGCATATCCCGTGCCCCGAGTGGATGAACTGGTGTTCTAACTAAAGCATTGCTTATTTCAACCCTATTCCAAAGGTTGCTGACAAGTACCCTTATCAAGTCTGGTTCCTACATCCAAAGGGTTCTTTAAAGCAACTATTTGCCTTAATTAGGCTTTATGTTGGACCGCAGTCTCTTACCCTGAAGCCATCAGAAGGATTCTTTCATGAGGCAACCCAGTCTGTTCACATTCTAAGTGGGTCCAGTTTAGCAAGCTGCCCCCAGGGACCAAACTACATTCCACACCACATTAAAATGTCAACTTAATATAAGAAGTTGATCATATATCAAGTCTTCAATGCTAACTTCATTGAATGTAAACACATTTAACAATGAGTGGCATGTCATCTGATGTGTGTGAAGATAACGGTATGCCTGGTTTCACATACAAATTTCATCAAAGAAATCTAATGCTCTTAAAGTAATGTCATCTTCTACACTCCACTACTGTCCAAAATGATATACTAACATAGTTCATGTTGAGCACATCATACAGTTGTGGTGATGGATTATGTTAGTACTCCAGGGAGCTCTATCATGTTTTTTAAACCCTTATGAACTATCAGCCTTATGGACTATCAGGATGTTTTTAATGTAAAGTTGCATCCCAAATGATGCACTATACATTATGTACTTATGCACTATGTACTTTGCCGTATTGTATTAGGTTATTTTGTCAACACTCATAATCAAAGTCCCCCTCCGCTACGTAATTAAAGCTGCAACAGTTGAGTGCATGAAGTGTCCAACATTCCACGCTTTAATGTTTTTTGGGTTTTTTTACCTTAAGAAATTACAAATCACAAAAGTGAAAGTATCCTAGTCAGAACCTTGCAAAAGACAAAACTTTAATCTGAAAAAAACAATTTTGTCACGCTATTAACTATTAACTACAGTAGTTGCTTACTAGCATGCATATTACTAGCACATTGGCTGTTTATTAATAATTATAAAGCACATATTAATGCCTTATTCTACATTCCTTAACCCTACCCAATGCCTAAACATAATTACAACAACTACCTCACTTACTATCAATAAGCAGCAAATTAGGAGTTTACTGAGGGAAAACTCTTAAAAAGTTAATAGTGCATACGTTTTCCGTAATCTAAAGTGTTACCTGAATTTCTTTCAAGATCATGTTGGATTACCCATCCTCTTTCAGTCTTTGTATGTTTGTGAGTGTGTGTAAGGGAACACTTTGGACAGTAATTCCCACAAGATAAGTGGGGTGTGTTTGCTCCCAGTGCGGAGCTTTAGTCTTATCCTCACCTCAGATCTGCTGTAAAGTATCAACACACAACATCTCCTTCTCTCAGCATCACACCCTTTTTTTTATATATATATATATATACCAAACCAAATGCTGTACCAGACCTTTGGGTTTACGCTGTAGCAACAGAAAGCATACATTTTTGTGCATATACATACTTATTGTATAACCAAGGCAGTTCTGGAGGCCAAACTATGTACCGTAACCCATCTGTGCATTCATACACACCTTATTTTTATATTAATATTCTCTTGGAATATTATGCACTTTTCAAGACTGTTATGAATCACAAGCAATCTTTTCTTTTTACTGGGATTCAAACTAAGGATGGCCCATGTTTGTGGCTAAGAGTTTGCTGTTTTTCTCAAGCATTGCTGTATTCAGTTTAGTTTTAATGATGATGTCTCTACAGTGATTATTACATGTGGAGAAATGGAAACTATATCCACAAAGCAGAGAAACAACAGGTTCTGCTAATGTTGGGGGGTCCAATGCCAAGAAATCTTGCATTTCCCTTGAGGGTGTGATTGTGCTTCAGGATGTTGAGAATGTGGCTTTTGCAACTGCAGTCTTGTTTGGCCTCTGTCTCTGAAGTACCCCAAAGTTGTGATACACTTTGAGGTGAAGGGGAAAAAATTAATGATGGAATTAGGCGTGAGCTCTCTAACAAGGCTGAAACCTTGGCCTAAACTTCACCACTGAGGTACTTGCAAGAATCTTGCTCAGTGTAATTACGGCTTTGACATGTCACATACACAACATCAAAACATTCAAGTTGAGTATAGGAGATGGGGAGTGAAATGGTCTTATTTGTTAACATAAACATTAAGTTTTTGTGCAGAAATGTCTGCTGTTTTTTATGGTCTTGTCTAACCAAAGGTTTCTTAGATGTTCATGGGCTTCATAAAAGAGCAATTTTTGTGTCTAGCTGTAAATCGTTTATGTAAAACACAAGCTGTCTGCAAATGCACAAGTGTGCACAATTGACCTGTTAAAAATTACTTTAAGCTACGGTAAGCATGATGGTAAGCATGATCCTTAATCTATGTGTTTCACTTGACAGTGCAGTGCATTTAAGGTGTTTTAGTAGATTATTTAGAGAGCAGATTAATCCTTTAAGCCTTTAAATCAAAGCTATTTGTCTTATTGAAAACAAAAGGGAAAATTGAAGGAAGATAATAATGTTAACATGATTAGATTGCATAAAAAAAACATGATCCAAACATGAATCTAAAATGCGGGCATCATATTACTCATAATATTAAAATGACTGCATTATGCATTACTGGATAACTTAAGGTTACACTTTATTTTGATAGTTCATTTTAGATATTCTACTAATTATAAACACTACTAAACATTTTGCAGATGCTTTTTTACTGGATAAATCACTTAGTATTTCAGAATGAGCTATTGAGTCTACTGTGTGTTAGGAACAAATATTCACATACTGTACGCAGTGTGTATGCACAATACAGCGAATTACGTTAAAACAACATATCACTTTCTCTAAGGAAAATAGACGTAATTACTCGAGACTAATGTGGCTAATGGAATAAACTTCTGAAATGAAATGTCTTTTTCTCAGCAGTCATGCATTGTGTGTTTTGGCACACTAAAGGACTTTCACACTTTTGTTTTCAGGGTAAGCACAAATGTGTGTGTGTGTGTGTGTATTCAAAGGTAAAATTATGCAAAAAGACAAGCATGGCAGTGATGTCACCTGAGGGTTTCCTTGTCTGGGTTTGGATTGAATACATGATTGTCTCTCAAGCACACACACACTTTACAGACACACTCATCAGAGATTTGCATGGCAAATTGCTGTGTCTTCAGTTTCTGTTTACACAGATTCAGTGGAGAGGGCTGTGAGCATGTGTCTGTCCTTAAACAGATCACGAATATTACAAGAATAACACACTCATGCAAAGAAACATCAGTCTGTCAAACATGCGGACTACAGAACAATCACTTCCAAATGTATGAAATTCATACAGTCCTGTAATGAAAAATATATTGACAAATTACTCTTCTACTTGACTCCATATGTCACTCTTTAAATTCATGATAACATCCAAAGACAACTGAGGTTCAAAACGTTACCAGAGGGACATTTCAGTGGTCTGTGGATAAACGTTGATGCAGCATTTCTCCTTGTGAGAGCGGCCTGCTTTATGAGAGGCAGGATCTCTTTTTGCAACTGTCTGCAACTGTCTGCTTTCATTCATTCACATCTTTCAGAGCGCACACAAGTACACAAATCCCTGTCCAGCCTTCAAGGTCGTGGCCTTCTTGAAGCTACATCAATTAAAATACAAATTGTGGATATCTGTGTTGATTTGGGCTGGCAGAAAGTTCAGGGCAGACTGGTAAGTCCGAGGAAGGCAGGAGGAGAATGGACATGGCTGCATATATATCTGCCTCCCAGTCTATTAAGTCCCTTTCAAAGTCCAGTAGTCCGAGTCCCAGATACACAATAAGCTCACCCTCAGCCATGGTGCAGTGGGCGGAGCTCCTCTCCGCACTCTCGCTGTCCACGGCTCTTTCCCTCGTGACGGGCGTTGTAGCCAGCTATCGAACCTGGTCTGACATTATAAACAGCTCCGGCTCCACTGCGATCCTCAGCTCTGTCGATCCATGTGGCGATGGCTCACCGGTCGCGGCGGTCTCGGGCTCTCCGTCAGCGGTGGGCTCGGGCTTGCACTCCGCACAGCGGGGTGATGGTGGGCTGGGCTCTGGGTCTGGCTGTGCTCTGGATTGAGGATAGACGCTCTCCAGACACCGGATGATCGCCTCCCTCCAGTTCAGTCCAGTGGTGTCTGGGAGGTCAACGGGGCGATAGTAATTTGCCCCGATACAGAACAGTGAGTTCGGCGCACCGTAAAAATAAATACCGTTTTACTTTAATTTTGATTAAATAAATGCAGCCTTTGTGAGTATAAATATATATATATAATTTTCTGCCCCAAAACTTTCCTTTCAGTTTTTCTGAATAACTGGCACACGGGCTGCATGTCAGCTTCTTTTTTGCGGTTAACAGAGCATAGAGCTGTCACATAGACAGGTGTGATTTCTCTATTTCTGCTATTGCTGTTAGAATCATTTTATTTATGCTATACCAAACTAAAATCACTTACAGATGTATGTTTTTAAATGCCTGGGCAGAGACCCGAGAAATTCACAGATGCAATACAAACGATTGGCATAAACATCTCGATTGTTCACTGCTGTCACCAAACAACTGTTTGAAAACAAACACAATGCAAATTTCCTTTGTAACCACATGCAAATGTAATTTGCACTTTGTTTTATTTTACAGTCATGGATGGAAAATCACTTAGCTGACTGCTCATTCCTTAGTATGTGGCGTGGGCACTGACGCTTGGGCTTGGTAACTGGACATTTTCTGCTTTGAATGCTGAAAAGAACGAGCCGAGAGCTTCTCAGTGGGCCATGGTCCTCGAGAGGGACTGATGCTTTATCAGAAGTCACTTTGCATTGAAGCAAATGCTTAATAACTACTTTATTACTATGTAATAACACATTTGTAGGCAGGTCTGGTAAATGTTTTACTCTAAAGAGATTTTTTTTTTCATGACAATTAAGGGCCTTTATATTTGTGATACTATTCTTAACATTACATGGCTTCTGCAGGTTTTATTAACATAAATGTAAGACTTTTTAAAGACCTTTTTAAGACAAATTGAAGACAATTTGAGGAATAAATGAAAAGAAACACAATACATCAATGCATTTTTTTAAATATACTGTAAATGTCTACACAATGAGATTTATTAGCAGGTTTGGGGAATTTAAAAAAAAAAAAAAACCCTTCCAACAAGGGTTATTTAAGTATAACTGAGATACTATTATACTCTGTATTCATATTTTGAATATTTTTTTATTTTTATATTATTTACATTTATGTATATATTTATTTTTATATTATTATACTTTTTATTTCAGTTTAAGTTTTAGTGTTTTACTTTTTCTTTTTTTGTATTGAAAAACAAGACCAAAAATATAATAGATGTTTACAACAAATTAAAGGCCAAAAATTTAATCTCAAAACATTGACTGTTCTAATGATGTACAGTTTGTCTAGATTAAATAAAGATTATTTTCTGTTTGAAATATGACATTTCTTGTCAGTTTTTGTGAGATTTACCCATACCTGTCTTTCGGATATATATTTATAATCTCTCAGTACACTCAGCTCTGTAAAAGACTTGACCTGCGGACAGAGACACAGCTGTGTGGTGTGGTGTGTGTGTGTGTGTGTGTGTGTGTGTGTGTGTAC
>NW_015506009.1:389216-402984 GCF_001515645.1 Sinocyclocheilus grahami | reverse complement strand
CACACACACACACACACACACACACTGAAAGCCAGGCACCGTAAGGTCGTTGGTTTTGCTCAGGGCTGCAGTAACATTGCCTACAGCAGGTAAAACTGGCTGGCCGTCAGCACTGTTTATGGTTATAACAGAAACGCTAACCCCCCAGCTGAGTTCCTCTCCTCCCCCGTCTTCTCATGCGCTCTGTGTACGGCGTTATTATGGGCAGTCAAACAGTCATGATGGTGTGACAGCATCCTCGGCCCACAGGTGTTCAGCTGTCACTTCTGCCGTCTCAACAGAGCGTAGTGTTAACTGTCAACACTAGGTGCAACACATCATTCAGCACAAACACAAATATAAAAACCAGACCCAATGGAAATGTGATGACAGGTGAACTATATGAGCGCAGCGCCTAAATGAGGTCTGTTAAATTTGCATTGATAGTCATAACACTAAATTAAAATACGGTGACCCCAGAAAGCATTGGGACATTTTGTCACACTTAAAATGCATGAATGCCATTGCAGTAGATAACACAATATCAAAGCAAATATAACAAGCACTTTTGGGCAATTATTTGTCGGTCTAACACTCACTAGGGAGTTATAAGATATCTGGAATGCAGTGACGGGAAATTATAAAAAATACATAAATAAAATAATGAACTATTTGCAATATATGTTGCTAAAAAGTATTTGGTAGGCTTTTTACCCTCGTAATGGTGTAGTTACAGTGTCTACCAGCATATTCAGATTGTATAAACTTGTGAGTAACAGTTCATCAGTCTCCTCAGATACAATCTCTCACTTTTGTTTTTGGTACAAGAGTGAACATGAAGAGAAACATCAGTGCCTTTGAGCAAGACCAATCTGATGTGGTACTGTCACAGCAATTTATGCCCTGCAAGTCTGCCAACTGATCAAGTGCTAAGAAATAATGATTGCTGATCATTTATTCATAAACCTACCGTTAGCACTTAGTAAAGTCTCAGTCAGGTGTATATGCATTTTCACACATATAAAGCAACTGTATGTAGTTTTGTGGATTTTTGTGACTTTGGAGCCCCCTACAGTTGAGCTAGTGGAATTCACTGTCGTAAATATATCATTGTCGCAATTACAGTATATCGCTATACCAGATATTGTCTTACTATATGGAGATACGAGGGTCTGTATTACTTACTATTGGAGAATGTAACAGTCAACTTGGATCATGCGTGCCTTAAAGGTGCAATAAGCGATTTTTGCCAAACAATGTTCATATTGGAAAGCACCAAAACAAACACGCCCATACCCCAACAGGACCTCGCCCCTATTTTGAGAACTCCGCCCCACACATACGTACACAACCCTGGCAGCGACGATGGCGGAATCGGCTATGCTTGCCAGCCGCAGCATATTCAAGCAAAAGCCAACAGAGATTAGTTGTGTGAAACAAAGCAAATTCAACGTAGCTCACCTATCAAGAAGAAACAAAACAACCTCAGCATTCGATTCCAGGCCTTCCCGCTCTTTGAGTTCTCTCCACCGCTGGAAAGCTGCTCCAATATTTACGCGGTCCTCTTGCCTGATCGTAACTCTTCTTTTTAATGTTTTGTTCCTCCGAAATGTTCCTAGTTTTTTTATCTGCCATCTCTCGCTATCTATAGTCGATCTGCTGATATCCGTTCTGAGCGCTCTCTTCTCCCTATCATTACTAGACACACCCCTTACTGCTGATTGGCTGCGAGTGTGTTTTGGGACTCGGTCACATTTGTGATTGGTCAACCAATCACACCGCAGCCTTGACGTCATTGAATTTCAGTCAGAGTTGTGCGACACTCAACGTAAACTCTAAAAATAGTTCAATCCAAAAGTACTGCTTAGTGTAAAACATGTTGGAGATTAACCGATAGGCTGTCGATTAATTCAATGATAAGCTGTTTCCTCTAAAAAGCTGTTTATTTGACATAGCGAAGCCTCTCCTCCATTGGCATCCATTAAAAAAAGACGGTCTCTGGTCTCCTTTCCCACGTACTGCCAGACCGGAAGCGTTAGCATTAGCCGTTACACTTTTTTTGGCTAAAGGTTACAGGCTTCTAGTGGCTTTGGCTGTACACGTGCATTTGTTGCTGCCATAAAGCAATCCACCCTTTCGCAGAATTTCGTAGCACATACTCCCAAAACAGACATTTGGAGTAAAGCATGGACAAGAAACCGAAGACATTCGCCTTTTAAGAGGCCAGTGTATCAACAGAATGATTTTGAAACTGATATTTCAACAACAGTTGCTTTAAAGGAGAGTTTATCACTCATCCCACTGATTCAGAATAATAATGCAGGTTTTTCTAGATGCCTTTTCCAGCTTTAAAGGCGATATTAAGAGATTATAATAATTCTATTCAACAAATAAAGGGGTACTGAAACCCTATTCTGACTAGTTTTCTCAGAGGAGGTAGAGTCGTCTTTAACAGATGTGCTTTGTGATTTTTTTTTTTAGTCACACAACCATGGTAAAATTATGGAGCAATTGACCTACTCTTTTTCTGGGTCCTTTTTGGGTTCCTCAGAGAAATCGAATCCCATCCGGATGGGAACGTCTGTGATTGCGGCAAATTATCTTTTTCACAGCGCCTCTCCATGTTTATTTTGACCTCCATTGAATCTAAAGCTTAATGTGCTTAAACATTCCTTCTTATGGATTTAGACCTTTTTGCCAACTTTCTGAGTAAAACAGCAGTTGGTGGTCCAAGTACTGCTGGCATCCCAGCCGACATAAGAAGAATGAAATCAATAACGAGAGTCTCATCACGGATGGCTTAAAACATCGACAGTGCTATAGTAGCAGGTATGAACTTAATTAATTACGTCCCTTAATTAGATACATAATGTTATAATTATATTGCATATGCTAGTCCAGTGCAGAGATCTTCTTTATCTTTTTTCTTTCTTTCTTTTTTTTAAAGATCAGTTTAAATTAGAAGAGCTTTAGATTTTTTCCCTACACAAGCATGCTAATTGCACTTCACTTAAAAAGTTAACTCATGCAATTTGATTAAATCCTGATTCTAAGTTCTTTAACAATTTTTGGAGTTCTGCTAACTTATTGTGGTTTGTAGTGCATTGTTCAAATCAGTTTTGCACATATGTGCATGAGGGTGACGAATGGCACACCCCACACACAGTACACACATCCAAAACACACCCTTTTATCTGTCTGCTGTTTTACTTCTTCTGAGTTCACTGGGGTGAATGCATTTGCCATAGATTAATCACGAACATCTGCAAACTCAGACACACTAACACATAGACAAGTAATCAGACACACGCATTATGAATGGTCCCTAAACAAACTGATGATTGCTTCAATCTTTACAGGAGGATGAGCTCCTATCTCCAAAAATCTGGGCTGTCCTTCAGAAATTAATAACTTTCAGTGTGCAGACATACAAAAAGAGTCAAGACAGAGACAGATGCAGGCTAAAAACAAACAGCCATAAATGCTACACTTTACTGATGCACAATAAAAGATCCTTGCATATTTAAATCCATTATACTGACCCCAATATTTACATAAAATCAGAAATATAGATACTTATTGGTTTTAGTAATCCACACAGAGAGTTTAAAATATGTCAAACTAATAATACATATAATTATACTTCTGCTTTTGTGCAAATTAATCCGAGAAGATATCATAAAATTAGTTCTTTTTTTAGGAAGTATCAAAGTAAACAAGAGAATGGAAAAGTCCCATTTCCTGTGCTCTTCCTGTCATCTGACTTGAAATGTGGTAACGGACTGAATACACAAAGAAGCCACTCACACTAAAATGGACATGTGTAAAGAACTGTGCGACGAATGAATGCAAAAACCACACATACATTCAGTATTTAGAAAACAGTGAACATTTCAATACACTATCAATACACTCAATGAACCGCACCCACTGATAATATTGTTTATTTGCATGCTCAATAAATTTGTTTCATCACACAGTACACTAAAGGACATGTGGAAATTGGGTATTGTCACAGTCATGCCCAGAAGATTTGTAGTTAATGCAGTTTACACAGTCCAATTCCCTAACTTAAGACTAAATTGTATTTATTACAGCGAACTTCTACAATCTGACATAGTTTAATTACTGCTGTAAAATGTTTGTTTGAGTACACTGAAAATATCTGGATTTCACAATAATCATGATTGTAACCAAACACCATCTGACTAAACTAATAACCAAAAAGTAATTGTCCTTTTTCACATTTTTATTAAGCATACTGAATAATTCCCAGTGCAGGGTGGATAAAGCAAGTGAACCCTTGAATTTAGGATTTCGTAAATCCTCAGTCCAGAATTTTGTAGACAGAACCATGGATTCATGAACACCTATGCCTTTAGTAATGCTTTTGTAGCTTTGTGCAAATGTGTTAATTTATTTTAAGTTCCTGTGAAAGCTGTTGGGATCAAAGCATGATTCACTCTAACCAGTTTATCTGGAGAAGAAAAGATTTGTCAGTAACCAGACTTTGTGTGCCTGTATTTAAGCTGTTTAACCCCACACTTCCAATCTCATCTCCTTAATTGACTCCAATTAGCTTTTGGAGAAGGCGCAACACTTACTTTTTCTAGCCTGCTCGGTCAATGATCACTTAGTGTCTTCAATAAAATGTTGAAAAGTACAACTCTTTGTGTGTTATTAGTTTAGTTAGAATGCGTTTGTACTATTTATTTGTACTGTGTTATTACTATATTGAATCAGTAGTGACCACATCATACCACATTTTATGAGTAATCAATGCAGAAATAATTTCAAAGGGATCACAGACTTATTTTTGCCACTGTTTAAACTGTAGTATGTCTGGTTATAATGCTTTTCTCCATCATTTGATGCACAGCTGCTATTGTTTTCAGCATATAATGTTAATCAATTAACCAGCTGAGTTTGAGTAGGAGGCCTTGTTAACTTAATTTTTTTTACCTACATGGTGTGCACTTGTCTGTACTCGGATGTCCAAAATGTCCTAATCCATGTACAAGTTTACTCAAGTGTGAATCAAGTCTGTCTTTTACATGTACTGACACATCTGGGTTACACTTTATTTCTCAATAGTCCACTTTAGACATTCTACTAACTGTAAGTAACTTTGCAACTGCATGCAGTTGACATGCAGTTGCAAAGTTACTTATTGTTAGTAGACTGTCTAAAGTCAGAAAGAGCTTGAATTCTTTAGATCAGGGATCCTCAAATCTGGCCCACGAGATCCACTTTCCTGCAGAGTTTAGCTCTAACCCTAATCAAACACACCTGTGCATGCTCATCAATGTCTCCAGGATCATTAGAAAATCACAGGTAGGTGAGTTTGATCAGGGTTGGAGCTAAACTCTGCAGCGCATTGGCCCTCCAGGGCAAGATTTGAGGAACCCTGCTTTAGATCATTGGAAAGCCCCTCACTGAACATTGTGGTGAGGGCTTCATTGTTTCACTCACTCCCTGCAGCCTTAGCAACAGCGCAGCCTCCTTTTAGCATGAACAGTTGAATAGAAACTTCTCAACCCTGGATGGTGGGATCCCTTTCTTACAGTCATGGGTCCAACCTGTGTTGGGTCCATTCTTGACCCAAATTATTAGAAATTAGAAGAACATCAGGAGACTCCTACCCTGTTGAAAAGACCAGCTGCACGGCTTTTTGCACACTCACACATCTACTGTATATCTTCAGGAACAGCCATCAAACTAAAAGTGCCTTTAATTAGTCAGTAGAGCCTTCTTACCCGGCCACCTCCTGAAGTGAGATGATTATTTATAACGATAATTATGATCATGATTATTCTAAAGGCAATACGCCCATCAGTCTGTCTGGCCATAAATAGACGCATCCATCATCCTCCATCTGCACATGTCTGTCAAATGAGTCCAGTAATCTATCCTCCTCAATGCTAGGCAATTATTCATTTAATTTCTGAGATAATATTAAGTTAAATACTACTACTTTTGCATTGTTCCTTGCACGATACACTCTTAAAAATAAAGGTGCTTCACGATGCCATAGAAGAACCTTTTTGTCTAAATGGTTCCATAAAGAACCTTTAACATCTGAAGAACCTTTCTGTTTCACAAAAGGTTCTTTGTGGCAAAAAAAGGGTCTTCAGATTATAAAAAGGTAAGAGAGAGACGGTTCTTTAAAGAACCTTTGACTGAATGGTTCTTTGTGGAACCAAAAATGGTTCTTCTATGGCATCGCTTGAAGAACCTTTTGAAGCACCTTTATTTTTAAGAGTATACTATGTAATGACCTCAAAACACTTTCAACATAATGCATGATTTGTAAACTAGTATATTCTGATGTTTGCATCACATCATCGGTTCCAAATATGGATGGCTTTTCTGCCAGTGAACTTGCTGTGGGCCGGGCATACACTGTGCGATTTCAGCAACGTTTTTGTTAAATACCAACTCTCACTGTACAAGTAAATCACATGTGATGTCAAGCCAAAGCTCAAGATTTATATTCTCACACTCTATATGGTCCGTTCGTCAAGATGCAACCCGGAACTGTGTAGCCTCCATCCTATCCTATACATATAAAGGTCCTGTTTACACATTAAAATGTCGTTTTAAAATGAAATCGATCTTCGTCTACAATTTCAGGAACGATCTCCGTCCACACTACACAATCGAAAACGCATGTCACATGACCATTCATGCAGGTACAACAATGAGCATGATGTTATTGTTTACACGGTCGTCAAGGATACGCAGAGCGAATGTGGGCAGCCATGCCATCGTTTTCAACAGTCTCTGTTTTGGGCCCTGTCCCAAATAGCACCCTAACCCCTCGTGATCTTCCACACTTTCGTGACGTAATGCTGCTTTGACTATCAGGTAGAAGTCTGCTGCAGGCTCAGCAGAAGTGTGCATCGGGGGGGCATAGCGGCCGTAAAGGCGAGCACCCTTCTGAAAGCTAAAATGACGAATGGGACACCCTACAGTCTCATGGACTTAACGGACATGCGCACACGGCGGCCATTGTAAGACCGCAAGTACACATGATGTGTGCCATTTGGGACAGGGCCTTGGTCTGTTTAGACTGAAATGCAACTCCAGAGTTTTCAAACTAAAATGGGGTCTGCAGCGCTTTCAAAAGACTCTGTTTTCGAGCGTCAAAAATGTCGGGGTAGTGTAAACGACAGGCATAACCATAGCAAAAGTTATGCGTTTTAAAATGAAAACACACTAGTGTAAACATAGCCATAGATATGGATACGAATAATTTTGAGATTGTTACAGATACAGATATTGACTCCACTGCACTGCACTTGCTATGCGAAGCGCTCGAGTATGAGTTATTATAAAACAACTCAAAGCCTTACTGTAGAAGCAAGCTAAAATGTAATGTATCGGGTAGGTTTAAGTTAGGGTTTAATGTATGTGGTATGTTATTTTAAATGCTTTGGCATAATTATTATTTTTTACAACAATTTTTCATAACTCATATTATCATGCAATACGTGCTTCTTTTAAGTTTAAATTTGAAATGCAAAGCAATTTAATGTGCAGCAAATGTATTTTGATGTTAAAATATTAGGCACAAGAATGTGTTTGGAAGTGAAGTATTATTGAGTAGGCCAACAGACTGATGATTAACAGATGCCTCACGTTTAAAGCCAAAAGACTTCAAGGATTCAAGGTCCTCTTTTCTTAACAAGGTCAACGAGGGATTTGTTTGTAAAATGTAACGAAAGTGTCCATAATACTGCTAAACGCCATTTTGTGTTTGATGTATTTTGTACTGTTTTCATTTCACGTGGCAAAGGAATAAAGGCCTGTGTTAAGGAACCAACCTGTGTATGTGTTTCTTTGTAAAGAGCTACAGTTGTTTTCAAACAGGACGGAGCATTATAAGGTTAATGCAACTCACCGGATATTTCATTTTAGAACTGTCACGATACATACAACAACCAACATAATAAAACAGTGCTAGATTTACGTTCATCTGTTCAAAACTAAATGCAGATTTAGCACCACTCACTGGACAGTTGACTTTGAAAGTGTTGCGAAACATGCAAGAAGTAACGTAATATGATCTTGCAGGTTTTCCAGTGAGCCTGGGTTGATTTTCGATGAATAGCTAAGGTTAGGGGTTTGTTCAAATAACCCAAAGTATGAGCAATAGTAAGCGATGTTTGTCTTGATATTACTAGATGAACTCCACTCCCAGGCCAGAGCTGTAGTTTGCAAAGTTCTGGTGTCTCTTTCCTTCAGCGGTGTATTCATTCTCTCTCTCTCAACCCAAATATTGTATCATATTTGCTCTCTCCCTGTGTCCCTCATTCTTCGTCTCTCTCTCTCTATCTCTCTCTCTCTCTCTGACTTTCTCTGGTAACATCTGGAATAAAGGTGGGTGGGCACTGAGCCAGTAGAGTTCAGCTGCAGCCATAAAACTAACAAAAATAAATGTGAGTCCAGGCTCAGATGCAGTCCAAACTCCACGCCTCAATTAACCATTTCCCTCATCACGTTCACCAGCAGTGTGTGTTTGCGTGTGATTAACATCAGTGGCATACAGCAGGGAGTGAACAGGATGTGTGTGTGTGTGTGTGTGTGTGTGTGTGTGCGTGTGTGTGTGTGTGTGCGTGCGCGTTTTTGTGACATATGAGGACATACATTTGTATAATGACAAAGGTATGATATAGGTATTACAAGGAGAAGGTGACTTTTCAGGACATTACCCCATGTCCCCACTTTTCAAAACGCTTATAAATCACACAGAATGGAGTGTATTGAAAATCTGAAATAGCAGAAAGTCTCCTGTGAGGGGTAGGTTTAGGGGAAGGGTTGGTGTAGGACAATAGCACATACAGTTTGTACAGTATAAAAACCATTACGCCTATGGGATGTCCCCACTTTTCACAAATGTAAACCTGTGTGTGTGTGTCTGTGTGTTACAAACTGTGGGAGTCATTGCAGAACATGGTGATAATCACAGCCTCTGTGCGTGGATGGGGTGTACGTTCAGTTTGTGTTCCAGTTATGGAGGAATAACTGGACTGATGATTAAGATGATGTGGGATAAAATATTCAATACTCAAAAGTACTGAACACACACACTTCTGCTTTTTGCATGGTCGGCTCTGATACTTGATGAATATATTGAAATACTATCATCTAAAGAAAGAAAGAAAAAAAAAAGCAGTCTTGAATATAGGTAAATCAAACAAATTATGTATCCCAAGAGATCTGTTCTACGTTATGTCAACAAGTTTCACTTCTCTGTCATCATTTGCTTTATTGTCTTTATGATGCAAATGAACACTTACAAAAATGCAATTAGCTGGTGATGGGAAAGTACACTGCTGTTTAAAAGTTTGGGGTCAGTAACCTCTGTATATATATATATATATATATATATATATATATATATATATATATATATAATGTTTTTGAAAGACATATCAAAAATGATGATTCAAATGTCTGCAAGTGCCTCAAAGTCTTTCCATTATGATGGGGAAGCTGAGATCGCTGAGATCTCTGTCTACAGGTTTCTTAAAGAGTTCCCAGAGTATGGAAATCTGAGGAACCCAAGTATCTTATCATTTTATCAGAGTATGATGTCGCACGCATTTTAGGTTTACTTAGGCTTGGGTTTGGGATATGATTAACAATATAGTTGCTTGGCAAGAATACTGGTCAAGGATCAACAGTAGGATTTGATCCAGTCAAATATTTGGTAAAATCATGGTCATCTTTTCAATTTTCATGGTCATCTTTTGAAAATTGGTATCGAATTGCAATTAATGTGATTTCTGCTACCAGTGAATAGAAGTCAACAAGTTCATATAATCTATGAAAGTGATAAATGAAACTGGAAGGATTCTTGGAATGAGACATACAGCTGTTGTTATTTAATTTTTTTGCATTGATGATTTCCATCATGCAACAAATATTCTCTGGCCAAATTAATTTGAGCTTAATAAAACAAACAACAGTGCAGACAGTATGCAGAGAGGTTACATGTGGGTCGATCTCATGTTTCTCTTTGGTACACTGACCTTCTGAAGAGACACTATGTGGCACTGTCAAAGCAGGACAGTTTGTCTGAGTGGCCCGTGTCAAATCCTGGCTCAACCAATGGACTGTTGTCTCAATACAACTTGGACTATCATTATTGGTCATACTTAGGGTTTTACAAATACTTACAAATATAATATATACATATAAAAATTATAAGTACATACTGATTTTAACAAATCTTTAATTTATTTATTTTTTATTATTTTTACTTTTTTTGCAAATGTGTAACTTGTCCTGTACACCTACAAGATAATGAACATTACTTCATATCATATGCTTTTAGCAGTTAGGGTTGTCCTATTATAATTTTTTTTTTAATTTTTTTTTTTTAATTTAATTATTTTATTTTTATTTTATACACTTACATTGATATATTTGCACTGTAAGTAAATAAATATATAATGTATACAATGTATGTATTTATTTCTTTATTTTATATTTTAATTAATTTTTTTATTTTAATTAATTTAAATTTAAATTTTCTGGCAGGAAACTATCCAGTAATTTTACAAGAATATCCATTAAACCTAAAATACTACGCAGTGAAGTGCAAAATTCAAAATAGAAGTAAATATCCTATAAAAATAATTAAATAAGGAAAATTCCATCTAAAAGTATTTTAATAAGACAAATGTACATGACAAGCAAAGTCACTTTCTTGATATTCCTTAATTTTCTTACTGCATGGCATTCTTAGTCCATTTCCCCTTACTTAAAAAAATAAAAAAATGTAATTAAATAATAAGGTAAAGTAAAATTAAATTAAATAAATAAATACATGCATACATTTATTTCTTTGATTTAAAAAAAAATGTGTGTGCATGTATATACACTGCATCTGTTTAAAAATACAAAAGTACTTTCTGGAACAGGAAAGACTTGTTTGCCTTTACCATCCCATCTCACATATTCCTTCCAACAAAGCAGCATCCATAACATGCCCAATCTCTCAAACATCAGAGTGCTCCTGTGTGTGTGTGTAAAGATTTGTAATTACCAGAATACATTTTAATACATTTAAAGGATGAGCCCCTGGGGATTTCCTTCACCATGTCTGTCTCTCTCATCCACTCAGTGTCTGGGTAAACAGCACTTTGTTGGCGTGCTGTTTTTAGCGCAATGAATTTCTCAGACTGCTTAAAAGCTGAAGGTTTTGTTTCTGCTGACAGGGAAATACCAGAGAACCTAAACACACATACACATCACGCTGGATGTTTCCACATTTCAATTTTAATAGACTCCACAAAGACGCTGATGAGCTTGATGTTACCTTCTTCTCCAGCTCCTCACCCTGAATCTGCACTGATGCTGCACTGTTTGTGTGTGTGTGTGTGCGTGCGTGTGTGTGTGTGTGTGTGTGTGTTTGGTAATGTGCAGAAAGAACTGATTACTCTCGAGTCTTGAGTTTCTCTGCTGCCACCCCGCTGCACTTTTAAGTGTGAGGTTCATTTAGGGGTCATGTGATCTCTCAAATCACTCCCCTAAATGAACAAACACACGGATATCAAAACAGAGATAGTTTATTTCACTTTACAGACATCTTATATTTTGTGACATTTGATACAGACAAAATATTTTATTTTGTGTTCTGGTGATTAAATGATTGCAAAATGTTCATATTAATGTGAAATATGCCTATTCCTAAATCAGATATGGTGACACATAACACTGAGCAATGCATACTACACAAATAAAAATAAATAAATAAATAAATAATAAAATAAAATAAAATAATGAGCTCTAAAATGAGCTCTTCCTAATTAACATTAATTGACGCTTGAGGGTCATGTTGCTATATTTGCTATATGGGCAAAGAAAATATAATTCCTTATAAAATAACAATCATCGTATTAAATTATTTAATGCATATTGAAAATTGCACATTTTAAATTGGCACTTTACAAATAAAAAACAATATATTTGACAATGTGACAATATATTTACTTGTATATCGTAATGTATATAATTTTATATTCATTAATTATTACAGTTATGTTAGACAAATATTACATAATAATGAAGAAAATTTGTTTTGATTTGAGAGGGAATGATCTTTTTAACCTTTATTAAAGTTACATAAGAAGACTTATAATATTTGACATAACGCCAAGCTTGGACTTTCATAGGATTACGCATCTTTTGCTTCACAACAAGTGTCCTACCGCTGATTATATGATGGCTGAGTTGCTCTTTCTTCTTCAAGCCTGAGAGAGAGCATGAATGAGAGATGTAAAGGAGAGGGAATGAAGCTCTCACATGCATACAAAAACCTCACAAGTGGCCTGTGGAGACACCGGTGAGCCACCCAGATTGAGTCCAGAGACAAACAGAGCGAGAGAGAGACTGCTAACGGAGAAGAAGAAAGAGGAAGGGAGTTGGAGGTAGAGAGAGATTGAAGATGCACCCATAAAAATCCATCTTGTGCAGGCCTGACAGCCACTTTAGCCCTGAAACAGCACATTCGGACCGCGGCTCGCTCGCCAAATCTGCTCCATACATCATCAGTGAGGAAACAGCACATGAGAAATTCTTAACACAATGCATTTTGTCCAAAAGATTTAACATCTAATTCAGAACTGACAGCTTGCCCCATCTCCTTCTCTTTCTCTGTCAGCGTACGATTGATCTTTCGCTCCACCCCACCGGCCTTGCTCCCATCATCCCATCGCCAGTGCCGCTCAGAGCCACCTATCCATCTAAACAGCACTAACCAGGCCCTCATGGGCCCAAATATCTATAAATAAAGACAGAACACAGGTCAATGTAAACCAATCCACATGTGTAGTAAGTTTTTGCAATGTAGTAATAAACAATGAGGGAAAAAATGTAACTCGTTTGCTTCCTCATGGATGTGTGTATATGCCTCCTGGGAAGTTTGGGTTTAAAAGAAGTTGAAAATGTCTTTCTCTCTTTTTAGACAAATACTTCTGGACCTACGTTATACAGTATTAAGAGTCTTTAACTATTATGTATTTACTAACCCTAACCTAAACCTAACCCTTAACCCTCTACCGCATGGTGTGGCCATATGGCAACATACTTGTTCATTTCCTTGCCACTGTCTCTTTAAGAGAACATTCTCTGGGTTTTTTTGTTGAAAAGAGAAGACCTTAGTTTAGCCAATGATGTGCTTTGATTAAGTCACATGACATGCAGTTTTTTTTCTGTGGCGAGATTTCTGACAGACTGCCGTCTCTTATCGGTAGTTGCTAAAAGCAAACTAAAATGTCAGTAACAAACAAGGACCAGTCCATGTCATTTCCACAAAAAAATCGGAAACATCACTGTTATGATGTTATGATGACATATTCACCTCTCAAAAAAGTTTTTATGAAATTAGTTTTTGGTAAATCATTCAAATGTATGTGTTGCCAAGCGGCAATACTGTGCAATAGTGGAATGACATTATTACAATAGTTTAGCTAGCTAGCAAGGTCAGCTGCAATCTGTTAAGCTGTAACAATAACAACATTAATGCTAGTGATTCATAGTTCATATGTTCATGCTCATAGTCTTCCTCTCATAAGATTGCGTAATGCTGAATTTTCATGTTGTTGGTTTTATGTCAATGTTTTATGATACATGATATACAGTATTATATTTGTTTTAAAGGGGTCATAGAATGCTACATGCACTTTTACAAGTTGTTTGAACTGAAATGTGTGTTGGCAGTGTGTGTACACAACCACCCTATAATGATAAAAATCCACCCAGTGTTTTTTTTTTTTAA
>NW_015506009.1:367036-388447 GCF_001515645.1 Sinocyclocheilus grahami | reverse complement strand
TGTTGTTGGATGTAATAATGAACAGCAGTCCTCATTTACTCCCGACATCTGAGCCGCTGAAGACGCAGTGGATTACATTGTTTTTGAAGGGAATGCGCTCCCGATCTACATAAATGCGTCTATGTTCGCGAGAATCATTCATGATCCAGCCTCACCTACAGATGAAGTGAGTATAATGTTTTGTAATGAATCTTTGCAAATCGCCTTTCCTAATAATGTGCTAATTAGCAAGTTTTACGATGAATGCGGCTAAAGTAAACTGAGAGCAGCTCGGAAGAGAGGGGCGGGGTCAGTAGAGCTCATTAACATTTAAAGGAAAATGCTACAAAAACGGCTTGATCTAAAAAGAGCTGTTTTTGACAGGGTAAAAAAGGTGTTTTTTACACTACCATTGAGAAATTTTAACCAAACTATGTTACAGACTTTTCCTTAAGACCCTAAAGAATCAAATCAACTTCTGGAAAATGGGCATCCGATGACCCCTTTAACTGTGTAAATTTGCAATTTAAATAATATTCATGAAAAATGTAATGACATTTAAAAATTATAAATCATTATTCAGCAAAAAAAAGAATGGAATAAATAAAAGCACAAATTGTTGGAAAGTATGTATAAGGTGTCAAGTACTGTGTTAAAGCTTATAATAGCACCAATTGACTCAACACAAACACCATTTCTGAGGAAAAATATTAACTATAAGTAAACTTACATTTATTCTAAGTAAGATCCACTGTTGTATGCTGTTGCAGTGTGTCAACATATCATAAATTACCTTAAAATAATATCTTTTTTTCAATTCTTTTTACAGCACTACAAGTTAAGCCATTCTTAGAAAAGAAAAAGAGTCAAATATTTATTTCTATAGGTCTGCCATAATGTGTGCGGTAGAGGGTTAAATCATAATCAATTGATACAATACACTTATTGTGTACATTATACTTATGTTTATAAATACTTTCTTGTAGTTACATATGTAATTAATTTCTGTAGTTACATCTATAATTACACTGTTGACCCTACCCTTACACCTTAACCCACCTTAAACCTAACTTAAATCTGACCAGACCACCAAACCTGTTCCTATCCTTAACTGCATCCCACCTCAAAAGCAGCAAAAGTGTTTAGCAGCTTACAGTAGCGTCTCAAATACTGTCTGTATGAACGTGCAATGGGAGTCAAGCCCGTATTCCTTACCAGTAACCATAGCGACAACACCATTTCTGAGGAAAAATATTAACTATAAGTAAACTTACATTTATTCTAAGTAAGATCCACTGTTGTATGCTGTTGCAGTGTGTCAACATATCATAAATTACCTTAAAATAATATTTTTTTTTCAATTCTTTTTACAGCACTACAAGTTAAGCCATTCTTAGAAAAGAAAAAGAGTCAAATATTTATTTCTATAGGTCTGCCATAATGTGTGCGGTAGAGGGTTAAATCATAATCAATTGATACAATACACTTATTGTGTACATTATACTTATGTTTATAAATACTTTCTTGTAGTTACATATGTAATTAATTTCTGTAGTTACATCTATAATTACACTGTTGACCCTACCCTTACACCTTAACCCACCTTAAACCTAACTTAAATCTGACCAGACCACCAAACCTGTTCCTATCCTTAACTGCATCCCACCTCAAAAGCAGCAAAAGTGTTTAGCAGCTTACAGTAGCGTCTCAAATACTGTCTGTATGAACGTGCAATGGGAGTCAAGCCCGTATTCCTTACCAGTAACCATAGCGACAGTTACCAAAGTAATATCAAAGATGGTGACGTCCACAAAACTTAAAGTAACACAGTGCGGATTTTCCGAGAATGTGGTTGTGAGTCCTGAAAATTTACTGGTGTGAGTTTGGTTACAGAATGCGGTTGTCACGCCTGAAAATAACCGTATTGTGTGTGAACATAACCATATTAAGGACTCAAATACAGGACTGACAATCATATTCTGCTGCTGTGTGAACGCGGCCTAAGTACATTTTACCTAACAATTAAGTTATATTTTTTGTTTTAATTTTTTTGGTGTAGGTACATAATTAAAGACACTTAATATAAAGTGGGACTGTATTCTGTCAGTCTTTAATCTGGCAAATGCTAGTCTTCATCAACAGTACACAAAATGTATACAAATTACAATGTGCAGTGAACATTCACAATGAAAACTTAATTATGACCAATACCAATTTGCTTCTACCATTATTCCTTAAGTGAGACGCCCCTTAACTCAGAAAGTCATGGGTTGATGAGACGAGGGGTTTCCCACTAGTAATTATGACATTATGGTGCCGCTCATGTGCACTCATCTAAAAAATAGGATCTTTCCAACATTGACTTGTACAACCTTCCACATCAGACGGAACGCCTACATATTTCACACAAACTTTCAAATAAAAATAGCTGGAGCAATTCCAAATCATAAGCTTCGGTCTGATTGGCTGGTTTTACTCAGGTTCTGGTGTTCAGGGTGCTCAGCTTCGACATTGAACATTTACACTGACAGTGTTTGAGCTGTATAACAGAGCTGCTGCTCTTAACAGAAAATTAAGTTTGTTTTCTTGAAACAGCAATAAATTAAATAACAGTCATCAGGAATAAGCCACTGAGAATTATTACAAACTCATATTGAAATCTAATTTGAGGTGGGGGATCACATTTATATCCAAAAGTTAATTAATCTACAACCTAAACCCCACAGTGTTGCTAACCAACTAAATCGCCTTGATTCAAGTGCCTGGGATTAAGGTTGTGGAGTGGTTAAATACTTGTGCATGAGGTGTGTCTTCAGCTTATTCCAGGGGAGAGGGTGGCATTGCTGTTGTCCAGTCTTGAAATAACAAGAGCTTGGATGAGCACTGCATATTTTGACAGGAAGGGTCTGATTTTCCTGATGTTGTAAAGTGTAAACCTACACAGTTGGGCCATTGGGTTGGTAATGTGGGTGGTTAGGCTCACTTGCTCATCAAACACTACCCCCAGGTTTCTTCCTGTTCTGGTTGGTATTAGTGTTGTAGACCCCAGTTGCAAAGTAATGTTGTGGTCAACTGGTGGGTTTATAGGGATTACAAAGTGCTCCGACTTGGCACAGAAAACTATAGATGGCGCTCCTTCATCCAAAGCAGATATATGTGCTTACACAGTTGGGGTCATCAGGTTGAAACAACAGAAAGAGCTGTGTATTATTTGCATTGCAACGGCAGGAGAAACTATGTACCTTTATGATCATTCCACAGAAGTTGTGCATTTGGAGAGGACCAAGCACCGAGCCATGAGGCACACCAGTGGTTGAATGTGCATGTACATGTTGACAGCATTTGCACTTTGTGGATTTATTAATAAGTCAATAACTGTGTATGTGTGTGCAGTTTTTGAATTAATATTCAAATCCATAACTGTTCTAATGCTATTTTTGCATGCACATGAACATCCCTGAGTGAATACAATTTCATGAATATTACGTTTCGGTCACACACTAAAACTTTATTCCACACCTTAGCCAGCTGCCTTGTTGTTTGTTGTCTGCATAGGCCACTACCTTCTTGGCAGAATTTAACGAAAACTGAAGTTTACGAGTGATTGATTTAAAGCGCTTAGCTTTGGCCACACAAATAGTGCTCTTCACGTAAAGCACAGGAGACTCACAACTGATTTCTATATAGTTTAAAATTAGCACATATTGCTAAGCTAACCATGCATAGTGTACACAAATACTGGGTAAATGTGTGCCATGAAGTGACATGAAAATGGCATACCTCACCATTAAACTCAGTTTTAGTGGGTTGAATTGTATACAGAGAGAGAGAGGGCTGAGGTTAGCCTTCGTATCACACTTTGCTCCTCCTAGTCTAATGGATTGCAGTTCCCTGGATTATGGATTGGCCAACATTCTGAATAGGTGGAATTTTGACTAGTTCATGAGCCTCAGTGTTTGGGAAAGAGAAAGAGGTGGATGTTTTAGAACAGCCAAGATGCATTTACACAACAATGCTAAGAGAGTTACAGAGATCCCCATCCTCAGCCACAGACAACATGAGCACGGACCAGCCACCGTTCACTGACCATTAAATGACCCTGGCCCAAATGGTGCATTCGATGTGGACTTCTGACCTTTGCTTACATGTGTCAGTAAAGTTCCCACCCTTTTTGTGGTCGCAATGTGCTCTTTGATGTAGCCTTTCGCACAGGTGCAGTTGCAGTCATGGGGCATTACATCACCCAAGTGTGAACTCACTGAAGGACCGCAAGAGCCGAGGGACACTTTGGACAGGACTTAATGTTCACACACACACAAAAATCTGTTTGGCTGATTTCTGTGTATTATTTGAGAGCCTGGGCAATAGCCCGTCAAAAAAACAAAGTACCCATTGATGTATTTGCCAAAGTTTGTGAGGTTTATGTCACTAAATATTAGAAATATATTTAAGGGTACCAAGAAAATGGGGTGTACTCAGGCACAAGTCTATATTTAAGCAGCATCACACAGGCAAGAGTGCTGTAGTACTGAATATCATCACAGCTGTGATTCGGCCACAAGTAATTCAGTACGACCACATGGTTGTATAATTTGAGTAAAGTCAAATTTCACAGTGGTACAACTGTCCTCAGATTATGATGTAAAAAAGGCATAAAACAGCAAATGATGTCATACATAAAACAGGATTTGTATAAATTAATAATTAATTATCACAAAATATGTTTCAAACATTTTTGAAAATAATGATTAAGATTCAAAGCTAAAGCTTTTAAACTTTTGTTAAAAATGGTATAAAACTTTTTGGTAACACTTTATTTTACAGTGCCCTAGTTACAGGTTATGTGTACTTATTAAAGAAATAACAGTAAATTATGCAAAATTATATGCAACTTACCCTAAACCCTAATCCTAACCATAAAATAAGTACATGTTAATTAATGTTACTAATGGTAATTCATTGCATAATTACTCTGTGACAACGTAACCTTAATTACTTTATTATTAGTAGTATTATTATTATTAGTATTATTTATGAAACCAACATGAATACAAAGAGTAAATTTCTAAGAATGTGGTTGGTACATGCATTGTTAAAGTACATTTTAAAAAGATTTTTAAAAATCTAAACATATCACTTTAAAAAAAAATACTTCATTGCAAATTAGCATTTCTCAGTATCGAATATGTATGTGTAAATCATTTGGAATGGAGAAGGGAAATTTACTAAATATCAAAATGCAGTCTCATGTATATTGTGTATGCAAAAACAAGCAAGAATCCAGAATGCACACATATGGAGCAAAATAAAAGCCACACACTCCAGGATAAGTCGATGGGAAACAGAAAACAGCAGCACATGGTAGTGATGATAGGCGATCATTACCCTTAGCAAGATCTCCAGCATTTCAATTAAGTTCAGGTTTTCAGGGCTAGTGTGTTGAAACAGAGGCCAGAGAAGAACACTACTGCAAACGGCAGTCATTAAAGGAGCTCTGCGCTTGCTCGTCCCTGCTAATTAACTTAATGACTACTCGCCATGGGCTACAGCCAAGAGAGAGAGCTGCAGAAAGAAATAAAGTTGGGATGGAGGGATGATTTGAAGAGAGTGGTGGGGGAAGAGAGAAAAGATTGAGATGCTTTCTCTGTGTGTGTGTGTGTGTGCGTGCGTGCGTGTGTGTGAGACAGTGTGTGTGTGTGCGTGCGCGCGCGTGTGTGTGTGAGACAGTGTGTGTGTGTGTGTGTGTGTGTGTAATCGGCTGCTTGCCTTACAGATATTCACTCAGGAAGCCAGTGGAGAACATGACCAGACAATTACAATGTTGAGTGTTTCAAACACGCCTACAGGCACTGCTGAAAACACCAGCTTAGGCCATCATAAATGTCCATGGAATGATTAGCCATGATGTTCACCATCCAGACTTAGTTGGTAAAGTTGTTTGATCGAGAATGTCTTGCTGGTTTAGTTAGTCGAGTGTCTGGTGGGAACTCAAGCACACCAAAATCAAAAAAACAAAACATACTCGTGTGAATAAATATATGCTGCATGCTTCATCTTAGTGCTGAAAATACATTATAGACAAAGTTTACTGTGGCCTTACCTTGAGCTAAGGCGTGTCACTACTTTTGAGTGGTTAAAAAAATATGATTTATTTTTTGGTTCACTGAAATTAACTGTCAACACAACAGGAGCCATTTGTTTCCTTCATATACATGCACTATAGTTCAAAATTATTTTTTTTTGGAATGGTTTTTTGACTCCCAGGTTTTTGAAATAAGTCTCTTATTCTTGCCAAAGCTTCATTTATTTAACCAAAGATATGGTAAAACAGAAATATTGTAAAATATTATAAAAAAATGTAAATAGCGGGTTTTCTGTAAAAAAATATTATTAATAATAATAATAACAATAATAATAATAATAGCTTCATGTATGACCCCCAACTGAACAATTTTTTAACATGAATTGATTAGAAAATTTGAAAACTGCTCAGTTTGGGGAAGTAAACTCTAAGGAGTGTTAAATCAGCCGTTGTGGTGCGAAACATTTCTAGCAGGTCACTGACATTGTCTAGAGCAGTAAGCAGTGAGCCGGGGTCACAGGTCAGACGTGATTGAATATGGTTAACATATCCTGACTTACACCCGGATCAGTTTCACAGTTACAGGTCAATGGCATTTGAACACAGAAATCTTTAAGCTGCAGGTACAGGAGGAGAATCTCTTTATACACACACATGCATGTCCAAAGGAGCATGTCAGAACACATTAGTGATCAGCACACACAGCAGACAGGCTGAGGCTACAGCCCTATTTGCTTGCCTAATAGATGCCACATTATTCCAGTCTACCCTTGAGCTGTGGGCAAGATCACGGGCTGACGGAGCGCTTTCAGAGAGAGGTCACGCGTGCTGTCCTCCTGAGTTATTTACCTCTTTATTTATTTATTAGCATATTTACCAAGTCTCTGACCGGTTAATGCTGTGTGTGGAGGAACAATACACTCTTAAAAATAAAGGTGCTTCACGATGCCATAGAAGAACCTTTTTGTCTAAATGGTTCCATAAAGAACCTTCAACATCTGAAGAACCTTTCTGTTTCACAAAAGCTTCTTTGTGGCGAAAAAAGGTTCTTGAGATTATAAAAAGGTAAGAAAAAGATGGTTCTTTAAAGAATTTATGAGTGTAGTCTGAAAATTGAGATTGGGAATAAGTCAGGAATGGATAAGATCACACTTTGAGAGTTCAAATCAAATCTTCATATTTCTGAAGTATACAGCATAGGAATCTCTTGAAAATTTCACCACAAAATCAAATAATAATTTATAATAATAATTTAAATTACATTGCAATACACAATGCAACTTACAATTGTGGAATACAAGTAATAATAATAATAATAATAATAATAATAATAATAATAAGAAGAAGAAGAAGAAGAAGAAGAAGAAGAAGAAATTATATATGTAAGAAAATTAAGCTTATTTCATTGCAAGTATCAATCTATCTATCTATCTAATTATAGTTATTATTATTATTTATTATTATTATAAAAACTGAAATAATTTCTGCAGTCAGTAAAGCTTGCCAGCATGTGACATCAACATTCTGGTGTCAAGCGAAAATACTATTACAAAAAAAAAAGACAAACTTAACATTACTGGTTTAAACCGAAAACCATGTTTTTGTTTAGTTTTTTTCAATATAAAAGATTCACTTTAAATAAATGACACGGCAATTTCACTTTAGCATTCTGCAGGCTTTTTGTTTGGGGAGGATCTATCTGCTTGATCTACCAATGAGTGTTTTTTGAGAAACTGGCTGCACTTTTGGTTGCAATATTGGCGAAAGGGCCATTCTTATGTCTATTTTGAAGTAAAATATGAACGAGAAATGTTCTTGACACGTTTCGTGAGATCCAACCATCAGAGCTTGCGCCTTTCATTGTCTGTTCATCCCGTCTCCGTCTTTCTCTCGTGCACAAACAGACAGTGAGTGTGACCTGTCTGCCTGCGTGTGGAACTGTGGCCCGCTATCGACCCTCTGCAGGTTTAATATTCATAAAGGCTATTTCAGCAGCTTTGGACGTTAGCAGGGCGCACCGCCACAGTAAATCGATCCCTGCTGATAGACATCGGCTTCCCCAACCCATATCGATTCCATTCAGAGCAGCGCTCAAGGTCCCCTCCAGCGGCTCTGCTCTCCATTCACACCTCCAGCTTCTCACCACACACGCTCTGATCGCATGGGCAGATTATGCTAATTTCATTATTCAGAGTTGCACAATTGTTAGCATAACAACATTAACAGTAGTTATGAAAATAAAATTGTATCGGTACATTCATAGCCCACTATCATACACTGGTCAAACAAACTGGCATACTCTTTATTTCTTCAGTAAATATTTTATTTGTCAAGGCATGGCAAGATGAACGCACAAAAGACTTTGCGGTGTTCTGATTGTGTGAATTATTTGTGGAAAATATCGGTTTTAGTTTCACTTTTTTTTCATCGTTATATTAAATTATTTAATAAAATCACTTTAAATAGAAAAATATATATCATTTTATATAGGACATATTCTACATTTTTGTAGCACTTAATTGAAAGTAAATGAACGCATTAGTATTGCTTTTGTAATGCTTAGCAATTTGAACATCCTAATTATTATATGTTTTTTACGCATAACTCGTCCTTTACGATTTGTGATACAGACATGACTAACAGTTCAATGTTTCAATCAGCTTTAAAGGAATAATTCACCTAAAACTGAGTATTTGCTGAAAGTGTTCTCACCCTCAGGCCATCCAAGATGTAGGTGAGTTTGTTTCTTCATCAGATTTGGAGAAACGTAGCATTACATCAGTGTCTCAGTGCTCTGCAGTGAATGGGTGCCGTCAGAACGAGAGTCCAAACAGCTGATAAAAACATCACGATAATCCACACCACTCCAGTCCATAAGTTAACAAGTGATGGAATGCTAAAAAAAATTCCAAATCTGATGAAGAAACAAACTCTACATCTTGGATTAGTTTTATGATGTCTTTATGCACTTTTTGGAGCTTGAAAGATACCTACAGTAGACTTTCAGAGGATGGACAGAAGTCTTTGCGGTTTTATTAAAAATATGTTAATTTGTGTTCTGTGGATGAACAGAAGTCGTATGATTTTGGAAGAATAAAATGTAGACATGTTGTTTTTGCCACTGTGTCTTTAAGATGTATATATACAATTGACCTCTGTTGTGATTGGCTAACTTCTGTGTACTGATGAATACGAAATGGATTTCTAAATGTGGGCAGGTCCATGTTAATGAGCTTATGGTTCTGATGTCATGATTTTTGTCATTACGCTTCTTTTTTTTTAAAGTTGGAGTTCATCTACATTATATTTCAAAGAAGCATGGCCTCTCAGTTAAATAGGCAATAATGTAAAATTGTGTATGTCAATAAAAAGCAGCTGGGGTTGAAAAATAATCACTGCACAACCATTTAAACATATATGTACTAACCATTACCAGTTCACTTATAAAATGAGCCATACAAATATACGCAAATGCACAGTGCTAAATAATTCATGTCCTAAAATTGAGAACATAAGTGACGCACACACACTCACATAACAGGGATGAATTCTTCAGGAATCCTCTAAAGTGCAGCAAAGATGAAAAATTTAATCATGCCAGAGAACAAAAATTCATAAGGAAATGTATAAAATCAATATTTTATACTACTTACTGCACCTATTCTTTATTACAAACCTGTTCAGGCACAAACATTAATAATAAATGCTGACGGGGTTCTGCAGAGTGAAAGATAGACCTTGCAGTTCAAAAGCAATACTATTTCATTCATCTTTAAAGCATCCCGCTCTTGTTTTTTATTTCTCCGGGAGCCATTGAGGTGCTCTTTTAGAACTAAAAGAGGGAAAGGAAAAACAGGCTTTGATAGATTGAATGATCCGTGGTGCCAAGTGGCTGTCAACACAAACAGCCATTAAAAAAATGGGAGTGAAAATGTTCCAAACAGGAGTTTTCAAGGTTATGGGCCGTAGCTATGGTTTGGAGGCAGGGGTGCCGGATCTGAGGGGGCACAACTCGCCTCCCAACACACATTACTCTAACTGGATTTACATGTCTGATATTACAATATTTACATGTTGGGCTGAAGTGTATTTATCTGATAATATTTTAAACAAATAAAAGTAATGGTTGACACTAAGAAATTTAGAAAGAAAATCTGATCTGATCAGTACATCATCCCAGGACACACAGCATCACAATCAATCAATAAAAGTTAGAGAGCAGGAACAACTGCAATGTTACGTAGATACTGTGGAATATATTCATTGATCTTGATTCAATATAATACATAGAATTATGCCCAATTATAAGAGAAAATGATCTACTATCATCTATCTGACTGTGTGTGACAGTGTGATGGGGATTGCACTTAGAACAGTGAACTATTTAAAACTTGAGAAACACTCATATATGGAAAAGGACCTTGTCCCTAAAAATAGGAGCTAGACATAGGTACCTGACATGTTATTGATCACCCTTCAGGAGCCCGTATATAGTAAAAGACCTTGTCTAAAAATACAAAGGTGCATGAATCTTTTGAACAGTTTCAGCCGTTTACAGTATATGTGATTACGAGTTTCTCTTGCGATTTTTTGCTATTGGCTTTTATGTGCAGTACACATACTCTGCAACCCCACTGTTATTCTCATTGGCTGTAAGTGCTGATATATGTGTGTAACTGATGCTTTGGGCTCCTCCCTTCCCTTTAACCTGCTGTTCTCTGGTGGATGAATTTAACATGGGCATAGACTTTAATGGCTTCTGAATGGAGTGTTTTTTTATGGAGTGTTAGGCAAAGACCCTCCCCTGGAACCCAGCGCTCAGTGACGGAGAGCAGAGGCTGATTTAATCAGACAGTCTCTCCCCTGGTACTCGTCCCGCTGGAGGAGAAAGAGAGACAGAGAGAGAATGGTGCGGTACAGAGGTTTACCGGCTGGACGAACGGGCCAGTGCCTGCTAAAGTGAAAGAGAGAGAGAGAGAATCAAAATAAAACAACAGGCTTATGGTGAAGTTTTGATTTCTGTACTTTTAGTGTCACTAAATGGAACTCGAGGCCATTCAGAAAGACTGTCTGCTTTGTGCAAAAGAAGTACTTATTACTGAATTACGCACGCAATTGTAATTAAATTAAAACATATTACAGTTCAAATTTATATTAAAAGCAGATATCTGAATATACGGTTTCATTTAATTTCATAATTACACCTGTTGTCTTTGAAATCTGGTTAAAGTGTAATAAAGTGAATAAGCTTACTAGCATTTATGGTAAACAAAACTCTACTTCAATGTCATCTCTATTTAAATTTGAATAACACTTTATTTTAAGGATCAATCTTGCTATTCATTTTGCTTATTAGCATTCATATCACTAGCATATTGGCTGTTTATTACTACTTATAAAGCACATATTAATGCATTATTCTGCACGACCGTATTTTAGATCCTTTAATCCACCCCATACCTACAAATAACAACTACCTTATTAACTATTAATAAGCAGCAAATTAGGAGTTTGTTCAGAGGAAACTCTTAGTTAATAGTAGGGCTGGGTATCGAGTTCGATACATTTTAGGCACCGACCGAATTGCCTCGATACTATCGAGTTTCGAAATCAATCTTATTCTGATTTTATTACATTTAGAGTAAGTGGCGAATAGTGGATATAGCTACTGAATATAATGTATCCATTATACGACAGTTTAATGTTACGCTGCTGAGGCGAGGCTCCCGCCGCCTCTCCAGGAGAAATCAAAACACACAACACTAAGAAATGAGGCCCACACACACACACACATAACAAATCTCAATTTAACCCCTGCATAACACAATAATTAAGATTTATATTCCGCTTTTACTCAAAACTCACTTTAAACCACCATCAAGTTTTTGTAATAACTTCAGATTGCCGTGTGTGTTTTGGCCATGCATTGTTGATGAAATTAAATATATTATAACCTCTGAGTCAGAGCAGCGATCATGGAAGAGAGAACACAAGCAGACAGCGCTAGAAACTGCTAATGCTTATCAGTAAATCAGTAGAAAAGGAATAGAAATGACGATTCTGTCTGAGCTAGGTGATTCTGTTACACGCACTAGTGTAAATGTAGCTAACAGATGTGTAAACTGAAGACTATTTGAGCTTTATTAAAACTATTTGCACTGATTTTTTGTTTGTTACATTTTGTTCCTTTGTGCAGTGGCTTTGAGTCTGTATAAACATCAACAAGCTGAAGAATAAAACCCAAGTTTTTTTATTAGATAATGTAATCTTGTTCAAATAGATTTAATAAAAATGGTATCGAAAAAAGTATCGTTCAGGAACCGGTATCGGTATCGGTATCGATATCAAGTGAATATGTGTTCCCTGATCTAAAGTGTTGTCATGAATTTAAATTTTTGTAATTACACATTTGTAACGATGATGTTGCAATTTATCACATTTAAAATGAATTAACTTTAAAAGTAATATCAAATACTACAGTTCAATTTATAACTAAGTCATTTACATGTGCTTTAGAATGTTAGTCAACAAACACATCGAAATAAGTGCACTTCTTAAAATGACAGATGATTTAACATATTGATTATAAATGTAATTTAACTTTTAATCTGACAATATTATAGTGCACATTTAAAAGTGTGCTCGAGTCACTTTTTGCAAATGCATTTTACAGATTTCATTTTTTGAGAACATAAGTCCAATATTTGTTTGTTTGAGCAGATCTTCAAACATAACGCAAAGCACAGTATCAAACATTAGGCACACTAGTTCTTGCTTTATTTAATTCGGTCTTTCATAGATTCTGTGAAAGACCATGTGTGTGTGAGAGACTGATGTGTTAGAAACTCACAAATAAGACTATGAGTAATAAATCCATTCTACCTTGAGTTTGATTCAAAGACCCATACTTACAACACAATGGGTGTAAACACCACAGGAAAACAGCCATGAAATCCTGTGAAGAAATGCCTGTGAACGTAACACAACACACATAATGAAATAGACACACACACACACACACACACACACGCACACATATATATACAGTATATATAAAGTATATATAACATATGAGAGTACATGAATGATGAAGAATATTACATAATTTCAACCAGCTAACAGTGTGTTCACACCAGAGTAAATTACATACAAAGTCAATGCAAAGACGAGAAAAGAGGCGAATTCGCGCCGGGCGACGCGAAATGCGCGACGGGTTTGCCGCGAACGCACGATATTCGCCTCGAGACCCGTTCACACTGCCAGCGACTTTTTCGCTGTATGTCGCTAGACTCCGTGCTGTGAAGACGTTTGTGGGCGTTCCTACCGCTGTCGCTCTAATGCTATTGGTAGACTGCACGTCTGGACATATCTGGACATATAAAATGCAATCACAAACCGTATATTGCCAGTAAAACTAAGATATCATTCTATTATGACTAGGAATTAGACTTGAAAGAAATAAAAGTACCATTCTGCTGTTGGAGAGTGTTGTTATATAAACTACAGAAGTGCTCGTGCATTAAATCATTAACCGGTGCTAAACTGCTCACTGCATCATGTAATTAACAACTCGAACCATCAATGTATGAATCAAACTCGCTTAGACAGCCAACGGTTTCTTTTCTACGCATCATTTTTTATATCCATGTATGTGGTTACAGTAAAATAATATAAAACAGTGAAATCGCTCAGGAAATCTGTCCTGTCTTGCCTGCACTCGAGACGGTGACGTGTGAGCGCCACCGACAGATTCTTCACTCCTATTGGTTGTCGCTCGCGAAATTCGCTGTTCATTTGCATAAAGTTAAACATTTCTTAACTTTTGTCGCTTGACTCGCATCGCTTGACACGCCCACATTCTGTCGCCAATGGTCACTGTCGCTCGTGTCGCCGGAAGTCGCCAGCTCTCCATTGAAAATGAATGGGAGCATGTCGCTTTGTCGCTGGCAGTGTGAACGGGGCTTCAATCGCGTCTTCCGCGCGAGTTCAAACATTTCAACTCGAGCGGAAAATTCGCATGACTCGCGCAAGCCAATCAGCGAAGAGTTTCTTGACACATTCAGGTGAATCAGACAATAGAAGAGAGCATAATTTCAGCTGTCTGTTATTATATAGGTCTGGAGCATAGAAAACAAATAAAATCAGTTGTAGTAGTTGTATTTTATTAGCATGGCTACAGAGATTCTGCTATCAATAATAAAAATAATAGTACTATCAGTGTACAGTATATATACAGTAGTAAAATGTAACACACACATTAATACAGGATCCTAACGTTATTCATCCTCTTCTGGATGGTGCTGTGAACCCAGACACGTCGGCGTTTTGCTTTCCATCGTATTTGGGACTTTTTGACAACAGGTACAAAACTGCTATTGTAGTTATCGCCACCATGGTTGATACTATGTTTTTATTCGTGCGAGTGAAGCCCCGTTCACACTGCCAGCGACACACAGAGACAAAGCGACATGCTCCCATTCATTTGGGAGCATGTCGAGAGTGGAGAGCTAGCGACTTCCGGCGACACGAGCGACAGTGACCGTTGGCGACAGAATGTGGGCATGTCAAGCGATGCGAGTCAAGCGACAAAAGTTAAGAAATGTTTAACTTTATGCAAATGAACAGCGAATTTCGCGAGCGACAACCAATAGGAGTGAAGAATCTGTCGGTGGCGCTCACACGTCACCGTCTCGAGTGCAGGCAAGACAGGACAGATTTCCTGAGCGATTTCACGGTTTTATATTATTTTACTGTAACCACATACATGGATATAAAAATGACGCGTAGAAAAGAAACCGTTGGCTGTCTAAGTGAGTTTGATTCATACATTGATGGTTCGAGTTGTTAATTACATGATGCAGTGAGCAGTTTAGCACCGGTTAATGATTTAATGCACGAGCACTTCTGTAGTTTATATAACAACACTCTCCAACAGCAGAATGGTACTTTTATTTCTTTTAAGTCTAATTCCTAGTCATTATAGAATGATATCTTAGTTTTACCGGCAATATACAGTTTGTGATTGCATTTTATATGTCCAGATATGTCCAGACGTGCAGTCTACCAATAGCATTAGAGCGACAGCGGTAGGAACACCCACAAGCGTCTTCACAGCACGGAGTCTAGCGACATACAGCGAAAAAGTCGCTGGCAGTGTGAACGGGTCTTGAGGCGAAAAACATCCCGCGAGTAATCTAGAGCGAGTGACGCGATGCGCATATTCGCTTCGCGTCTGGTGTGAACACACCATAAGACCTTCATTCATCCTCGGATCACATTGAAAGTCCATGCAACCATCATTCACAAAGTACTGTAATAGAGCATAAAAGTAATCCATATGAATCAAGCGGTTTATTTAATTTAATGATTTAATGTAGGCTTTTATTTGCATATAAACATTGATTAATGCACATACAACAAATATGGTAAACAAGCTCAAATTTGCTTGCTTGATGCTTCACAATCAATAAGGGTGATGTTTGCGTGGACTTTCAATGGATGGACAAAAGTGATGAGAAAATATTCAAAATATCTTCCTTTGTGTTTTTATATGGGTTTGGAAAGACACAAGGGTGAGAAAATGAAAATGTTATCACAGCCCTGGCTTAATTGGGTATGTGGCTTACATGGTTTCAGGATAACTAGGCATTTGTTTTTCTAAGCAAGTTTTAAAGGAAAAGCGTGTCATTTTTGCACCACTAGAGGTATGAAAAGGCATTGTTTTTTGAGCCGAGGAGTTCTATAATACCTGTAAATAGCTATCCGCTAGCACTCTCATTCATGTCAGTGGCACACACATGCCTGCACAGGACCTCACAGAAGACCGTGCTGTGAAATCTGCCGTCTTTGCACATGGTGGCTCGTGGGCGCTTCTCATGTCAAGACTTTGGTGTCTTCAAAAGATGGTGACACAATGAGCTACGAAACAAACCTCCTTTAATCGCTGCAAAAAAACTAATAAGCACAAATTACATCCAAACCCAGGAGAGGAGGAATGTGAGATTGGGAGGGTTGAAGTCTTAGCAGTTTGTGGTTTTGGTCTGATTTCAGATGCAGTGATGTTCATTTTCAAGCGCTGATCCCATTCAGAGCGCTGGAGGATTTTCAGCTCGGAGAGACTGTGATAGTATGAGACATTATAATCGGTGAAGTATTTTCTGGTTTAGGGTACTCACCAAGGACTCATTATTGTACGGGCTCATAAATCATTGTCTATAGATAGCATGCAAATATTTCTTCTGCTGGCACTCATACTCTCTTCTGAGGCCCAGTTTGAGTTCACGCAAGGTGAAGTATTCTGTTTTAAACAAGTAACACAGTTTGCCATCTATTAAAATTAATTGTTACTTGAACAATGCTGAACGTATGCCCAGTCAATAAATTCCTGCGTCTAGTTGTACTTCTACAAAAGGACTCATTATTGTACGGGCTCATAAATCATTGTCTATAGATAGCATGCAAATATTTCTTCTGCTGGCACTCATACTCTCTTCTGAGGCCCAGTTTGAGTTCACGCAAGGTGAAGTATTCTGTTTTAAACAAGTAACACAGTTTCCCATCTATTAAAATTAATTGTTACTTGAACAATGCTGAACGTATGCCCAGTCAATAAATTCCTGCGTCTAGTTGTACTTCTACAATTTTTTTTTTTTGCATATATTCTCATGTACTACTAACACTTCTGTCATGGTTATTTCACAAAATGTGCATATGTTAACTTACAGCATGATGGGAAAACAGTAATTTGAGACCAACGCAGTCATCTGATGTAGCCCTCATCATCAGAAACCGCTGACCTGTTGGTCATTCTCATTGGGGTCGGTTTCTCTCGACTAACCAGTTTCATCGCTGTTCTCGTGGGAAGTGTTTCGCTTACCTCAACGGAAAACTGAAATGTCACATACTGCATGAATGCAATATATTGGATTCACAAACCTGTTCTATGATCTTAATCATAAAACGGATACTTACGGATAGCTTTAAAACTGGATTGAATTATATGAAAAAGCCATATAGGGAAATACAGAAAATACACACACCTGTGTTCACTCATCAGTTGAATTCTAGAGGACTATATATATATATATATACATAGACACACACAGAGTCAAAACCTCAGATTTATTTCACTTCACCATTTAAAAAGTTAAAAAGTAGTTAGCTCAATATATATTTTTTCATCTAACTATCTATCTATCTATCTATCTATCTATCTATCTATCTATCTATCTATCTATCTATCATCTATTTTTATTTTTAGCATTATTTTTAGAGCCCATGGATGATGTCAGCTTTGTTGTTATGTGGTAATTACAGTATTTCCAATGATATACAAATGTAGCATTTTCAGTTGTTCCATTGTTTGACAACTTTAAAAAGCTTACAGTTACACTACAGTTAGTCTAATGAACTTGTCAGAAGAAATATTTATTGTGATCAAATATTGTTTCTAATTATTTATTGAACATGTCTTTTATTACACCAGCCCATACCATACACTCTAAAAAATGCTGGGTTGTTTCAACCCAACTTTGGGTCAAATATGGACTAATCCATCTTTTGGGTTAAAAATGTAATTTAAAATTTAACTCAATAGTTGGGTTAGTCCATATTTGACCCAAAGTTAGGTTGAAACAACCCAGCATTTTTTACAGTGTACCACTAAGAGTGTCAGCAGAGATGTTGTATATCCAGATATTCCACACATGATTTAGTCCATTCAGCGCGGGTGAGAAACTGAACTCCTGGCACTGGGAAATTCTTAAGAAGTGTTTCATGGTGCAGAATTACCTAATGGCTCTTTGTGTGTGTTTAAGACTGTGACTCAATGCAGGTGCCGTGTTGGGAAAAAGCCAAAAGAGCCTATATTTTCCACCATGCTGGATTCTCTGAATGTCCCGCTTGAAACAGAACCTCTTAATGTTGACATTTCCTACATTTCACTTACACAGGTTTTGGTCCACTTGTAGATCTACAACAGAAAAAAAAAATAATAATAATAAGTAAATAAATAAATAAAACATTCGCAGCCATGTGGTATCACTCTATATCAGCATGCCTGTGATTCAGCTGTAGTAGGTACTGTAATCACAGCCATGCTGATATAGAGCGATATCACATGGCTTCAAGTGTGATGTTGCATTTATGCAACAGTTTGACGACACAGGTGTGCAAATAAATAATAAACAACCATGGTCTTAAAAAACATTTTGTATGCACAACTACTTCCTTCCGTCACAGATTCAAATCTCAGTTTGACAGTTTAGCAGCTGAGCTCAAGCCTCTCTTACTAATTCCAAAACGTCACTTTAGAACTAGTAACAAAGGAATGCTGAGTTGCTTCATTGAAAGCTTATTGTATTACTGTATTAAAAGCTGTATTCTGTAGAGTCTAGTATTAAGAGAGAGAGAAGGACTGAGCGAGTGTGATTCCCTGCCTCTGATCCAGCATTCGTTATTTAGCTCAATCTCATATTCACAATAAAACATTAGTTTGAATGTCTGCTGACGAAAGCAATATCTTTGTCGTACTATCTTTCATCTGTTAAGGGTGATTTCCAATGACAACGCTGCTCACTGCATTTGTCAACTGCGTCTTACTTAACTTAACTTGTTGTTGAAAGTAAAATAACTTTCTTGCTTACAACCTTGTTTCGGTCCCTTTCAGTGGTGGAAAGAGTACTGAAAAAATATACTCAAGTAAAAGTACCATTACCTTCCAAAAAATGTAGTGCGAGTAGAGTAAAAGTACTTGTCCAAAAAACTACTTGAGTAAGAGTAAAAGAGGAGCCTATTTAAAAGTACTCATGAGCATTGAGTAGTGAGTACTGAGCTGCGGATTCTACCCCCTCATAATAAACGATGTACACCGCAATTGATACATTTTAAAAACGTTGTACATTCTGTAATTCACATTATCTTATTTGTCATAAAGAATGAAGAATATCTTTCATACAGCAGTTTTAATTTTGACTGCCAACTCTTTAAAATACATCAAAACAGCACGGAAACAGTATTCAGTTGAAGAAAAGAGGAAAGTTATTCTCAGTACAATCGTCCACATTTAAATCATAAAGTTTGAAAAAATAGATTTAAAATCATGTGTAAGGCCACTGAGACAGCATGCTGTTGTTGCACATAAAATATTAATGTTTAGAACAGTGCAAATACAAACACCATTAGAAACAGACACCATGATATGGGTTCAAATGAGAGCCCATTTCTCTCCAAAACGGTGCCAGTTTTAGCGTTTTGCAATAAAGAAATAAAAATAATTAAACTTGATAATTTATGTTACAATTTTAACATAAATGCACATTGTTCTAGAAGGATGGCAAATTCATGCCATACCTTTTACACATTTACTCGAATTGTTATGCTGATAATACAATTTGTAAGGAAAAACAAAATACAAACAGCTTTAGTAGTACTTAAATCAAGACAAGAAAGCATCTGGTTTGAACCTTCAACTGCATATTTCCACCGCACATCTGAAGCAGAGAAGGAATCATTTGGGTCTGTTTTATGATCGCGGCAGGGCTAGCTAAGACTCACGGCACTGACATGATTTAGTGGTGAATCTGCTCTCCCAGAGGCCAGTCAATACATCTGAATTATTTAAATCTTCGCCTGAGTTAATTAGATATTTAATTGACTATCTGCAGACGGATGATGGCATCCATTGCATGCATAAATTCATGCAAATGGCACAGTGTTCTGGCTGAGCTGGGGTGGATTTAGCAAAGCAGTTCACAGGTCACAGGTCAATATTAGGCTGCCGGGGTCACCACTATATATAAATTATATACAGAATACCTCATCCCAGGAGCAGTTAATGAGTTCATCGCAAGCTCATTTAATTGTGCAGAGGCATTTGGGGGGCATTTTTGTTAATTTTGGTGGCATTTTTGCATCAGGACCCCATCAATGTTTGACCATGGTAAGCACCAGGACTATAACACAGACTTTCACAAGGAGAATGGTTGTCCACTGCTGGCTAAATGGCAGCTCTGCCTTCATGTTTCATCCTGCTAAACAGGCTACCTAATGCCGGTGTGATGTATCCCAATCTTCAAGCAGAAGGAGCTGGATACAAAATATTTGAATAATATCAATCCACAAATCGGACTTGTGCTGGAATCATAAATCCCACCGCATTCGTTCATTTAGGCCAGAGGAGAACTAATCCCTCGACTGAGTCTCGGTTTCTCCCAACGTTTTTCTCTCCATTTCTGTCACCTGATGGAGTCTGGGTTCTGTCACCTCTGGCTTAATTTACTGGTATTTGTGCCATTATATACCGCCCCAGAAAAACGTGTCTTAAACTAGATGCTAATTTGCACTGCTCTTGGTTTTGATTACGTTGGTCATTATGGAAATGCACTGGCAGCAACTGCGTTCATTTCACGCATTCTCAGTAGATCAGCTACTCCCATCTGCACTTTTATGGGATTGCACACCCACGTTGATTTGCCCTGTTTAATAAATCTGGCCCCAAATATTCAGTAATATTATCAGTTTGACAGCACTGACACTATTGGACAAGAACAAAACTTGAACTGAATTGAGCTGAATGAAGACACCATTGTCTTCTGAAGAGCTGCTTTACTTGACATGACATAAAAAGTTCTTTAAGAAACTTAAAATCAATTGGAAATCCGTGTTTGTGGCAATGTTTTGTGCAACACCGATATTACATACCTTGAAGCACGTTTCACAGCAGTTTCAAAGTGAAATGTCCAGTGAGTGGCACTAAAATGCACGTTCAGTAAGTGAACTTGGCATGTTTTTATTACATTGCTTCAGGTACCAATTTGCGGAGGTTCAGAATTCAAATGTCTGATGAATGTCGCTAAAAGCTTAATGCTCTGTCGTGCTGTGAAACGTCTCTAGGTTACATATGTAACCATGGTTCCCCGAGGGAACGAGACGCTGTGTCGAGATTCGCTTTGGAAATGCCCTTGCGTGACCGCGTTCTGAAGCACGTGCCAAATCCGTCCAATGAAGCAGCGAGACGTCACGAGCAGGGTGACGTAAGCACCAGAAAGCATAAAAGCGCATCCGGCCGGGCGCCACCCAGCTTCGATGAAGTAGCGCCTGCAGGGATGCAGAAAAGCGTAATGCTCTGTCGTGCTGTGAAGCGTCTCTAGGTTACATACGTAACCTAGAGACGTTCCCCTTCAGGAACTCGAGCTGTGTCGAGATTCGCTTTGGGAACGAGAATACCAACTGCGCCATACTACCAAGTCCCTGCCTGTGTGTGTATCTTATGAGCACATCACGAAGAGAGAACTTGGGAATCTGGGGTAGATGCCAGGTGTAGGTTGTAAAAGCGGACAAAAGTGTGCGGA
>NW_015506009.1:365729-366458 GCF_001515645.1 Sinocyclocheilus grahami | reverse complement strand
ATAGTCTCAACAACCTCAGTTGAGAGACCAGATGCTAGGAGCTGTGCCCCCTCAGGGGCCATGCCCACAGCTTCCATAACTCCGGGCAGGGCTGAAGAATGGTGCCCCCCGCCTGAGAGAGGAGGTCCCTCCTGATCGGAATCTCCAGCGGAGAGCCGTCGAGGAGGGACACCAAGTCCGAGAACCAGCTTGTATAAGGGGCGCGAACGCAGACCCCCCTGCCAATTGATGTAGGAGACCACCGATGTGTTGTCTGTGTGGACAAACACATGATGCCCCCTTAGGTCTGGAAGGAAGTGTGTCAGAGCTCGAAACACGGCCAGCATTTCCCGGCAGTTGATGTGCCACAAGAGATGATGGCCTTCCCACAGACCCTGGGCAGAGCGGCCACTCATGACCGCTCCCCAGCCCGTGAGAGAGGCATCCGTCGTTAGCATTATGCGACGACAAGGAGCCCCTAACGTCGGGCCTTGAACCAGGAACCAACGTTTCTTCCACATGTCTAAGGCACGTAAGCATCGCCGCGTGACCTTGATCATGCAAAGCAGATTCCCCTTCTGGGAAAATCCTTTGGTTCTGAGCCACCACTGCAAGGGTCTCATGTACAGCAGGCCAAAAGGTATCATGTTGGATGCCGTTGCCATCAGGCCCAACAGCCTCAGAAAGTGACAGTGAGTGACTGGCCTTCTCTTACTCTCGTGACTGTCGTGAGGATTGACTCGATTCGAG
>NW_015506009.1:361979-365060 GCF_001515645.1 Sinocyclocheilus grahami | reverse complement strand
GGCCGCTCTCATCAAACGCAGCCAGGCGAGAGCGGAGTGTGCGCAGCGAGAGCTCGCAGTGATGACAATCAGCTGCTCGAAAGCTGACCGTGCATGCTCCGCTCCTAAACAAACGACACACAAATCGTGTGTATTCCGCCGCCAGATATCGTGGGCAGGGAGAACACAGCGTTTGTAATGCCGTACGCTCGCCATAGACTTTCTCATTGTTTTATATATATGAGTGATTGGGCGGACAGACAACAGTAAATAGACAGACACATACAGAGAGCGCTACTGAAGGGCAGAAGCTGGGTGGCGCCCGGCCGGATGCGCTTTTATGCTTTCTGGTGCTTACGTCACCCTGCTTGTGACGTCTCGTTGCTCCATTGGACGGATTTGACACGTGCTTCAGAATGCGGTCACGCAAGGGCGTTCCCAAAGCGAATCTCGACGCAGCTCGAGTTTCTGAAGGGGAACAACAAACACCCTACACCAAACCCAACCCTAAACCAACACAATAGTGTTAACGAAAGCAAAAATTATATAAACATGCCTTCGCTGTTGCAACCGTGCTATTCTATTTTACCTTCCTTCTTTTGTCGAATCATAGTTTCACAGGATTTATACCGGAGCGACTCCCCTCACGAGTGTAACGCCGTATCACGTGAGATACTCGTAGCATATTAAAATTGTTTTGAAGTCATAACATAATATTGTGCAAGGAATTGTGCAAAAATTAGGCTTTATTAATGGAAACTGCAGCGATTCGCACGTATAGGTATGTTTTTTTGCGTTTTGCAGAAATGTAGGTAGAGGCATGTATTTCCAATGAGGCTAGGTAGCTTACGAAAGATCTTCCTGAGTGTGACACTATAAAGTCAGATGTTTTTGCCTCTATGCGGAACCTGTGCCTTTGATATCTTGAGAGGGGGAAACTGAACTCTACAAGAGATCCATCTTGGGTTTGAACAAAAGATTTCCTCTCACATGTGGAATGATGCTGTGACAACGCTTGGCATCATCTATTGTCTCCTGACAGAGTGAAAATGAGCAGCACCCAATCACTCTGGCTGTTGTTGGTGTTATTGCTAGTGGCGCTATCTTTGCCTCCGTCACCCCTCCCCATGCTGCCCATCTTTCTCCACACCTCCTCGATTTTCACCCAGATATTAGCCCAACTTCCAGCCTGTCTGTCTGTCAGGTGTTTTGGTGTTGTCGTTCACTCCCTACACCTCCCACCATCAGCGTCTTCAATGAACTCTTGATTCATAAGGCCTCTCTTTCTCTTTGTCCTCTGTTTTATTCTCTCCTCGGGTAAAACAGTGATGGATATTTTATGAATCGCAATGAAAAATTCATTCACATTGCAAAATGAAAAAGCGTAAACACTCTGCATCTCCCTATTCCTGCCACACAGTCATTACTCGGACTGTGTCTCTTCACCTGGTCAGAGAGCAGTTATCTGTCTACTTTCCCTGTTTGGCCTAATTGCTTAATTTGATCAATTAAAAGCCTGTCAGCGGCTGACGGATGACTGGAAGGATCAGTGGGCGGATCAATGTTTCTGATCAATGATTGGATAGATCGATAAGTGAATGCAAGTGAATGAGATAGAAAAAGGAAATTAGTCTGATGTCTGGAAAAAATTAAGAGATTGAACAGGCATTCTTGGGAGCGCTACAGTGAAACGACTCTCGTTCTAATCAACATCTGCAAAGAGCCTTACTGTACACTCGAAAAAATGCTGGGTGGTTTCAACCCAACTTTGGGTCAAATATGGACTAAGCCAAACATTGGGTTAAATAAAAACAAAGACATCTTACTTCTTGCAGCTTGAAAATTGTGGTTTTGTAGACTGTTGATGGATGGATAAAAATGATGACAGAACATTACAGTACCTTCCTTCATTTGTGTTACAAAGACTAACAAAAGTGTGTAACAACATGAGGGTGGGTAAATGATGACACAATTTACATTTTTTTGGATGAAGAACCCCCTTAAAACAAGGTTAAAATGGTCACTTTACAAGAAAATGTCACTTCAACAGCATTACCACTGTAGCAATGACAACACTGCTTGAATTACATTAGGTAGTTTGATTGCCATTTTATGCAAATTATACATTATAATATACATATATGTTAGCAAACTTACATGAACATGAAATAAAAATAAATAAATAAAATAATAATACTAATAATTATAAAATACAATAAAATAAAGCACTGATAAACTGACAGTAACACTAATGTAATACTGTATGTACATTGCAAGTTGATGTTTTCACATTAAATGTAATCAAGCTGTGACAAAAGCTTTCAGACTAAAACTGAAATCCTCTCACATGAGATTTCTGAGAGGTATATTGCTGATGCATGGGGAAATCTGAGTAACAGCGAGCTTCATTGTGAAAAGGCTCCACCAACATGAGCAGAACCAAACAAAAGTGTGTACACAAGTGTGTCTAAAAGAGCAACTGAGAGTAAACGCACATCAATGAAAAGATCTGAAGAACACACAGAGTTCAAGTGTTTACAGCAACAAGACAGACACTCCATGCGTCAGGTGGGAATTACACAAGGAAAATGTAGCAGTATCCATATATCATTAACAAAATAAATGTTGCTCCTCCAGGTATGATTTAAAAATGTATGATAAACATTGAAAAGATGAACATAATCAGATGCAAACACTTATACGATTCCACTCGCTCTTGTGTAGACATTTACGCTTAGTAGCTCTTAAATTCTGCTACGTTCTACTTCATCACCTTGCCTTAACTAAACGCCGCTAGAGAATTACATTCAGTCCAATTATATTTTCAAAGGATATCTAGAGATGGACACATGCATTACTTCCCCCTTGAGACAAATATAATGAGAGAGAGCCGAGGAACACTAAAAGACAAGAGTACACACACACACACACACACACACACACACAGGGTACTGCAGTCAAGCCTACTCATAAACAGTGTTGGAGAATTATGTTAACAGTTACAGTAACAGTTAAGGTTGTCTTTCAGCCCACCCAGAGATGTTTCAAACTATTTTTATAGTTTATATATATATAGAGAGAGAGAGAGAGAGAGAGAGAGAG
>NW_015506009.1:341070-361880 GCF_001515645.1 Sinocyclocheilus grahami | reverse complement strand
TGGTTTATTATATTAGTGTTGGGGGGGGGGGGGGGGGGCTATCTATATCTATTTAGATTTAAATTGCTTTTGTTTCAGTTAACTGATGTGGCAATATTTCAATTTAATCTATTTATATTAAGAAAAAGGATTTTAGCAGTTTAGTTAATAATAACAGCACTGGTCTACAGCAAAAAAAAAAGCCTGCATGAATCAAGCATAGCACTTCCACTCTGGAGAAGAGAGACAGTCTCGGCTGACAAAAGCATGCAAAAGTAACATAACATGTAACAGTATTTTAATTAGTTACATATTTTAATAAGTAATGCAATATTGTAATACATTACTTTTAAAGCAATTTGGAAACCTGCAAAACCACACTGTGAATACGTCATATTGTCTGTGGATCATAAATGTCCACTTTAAAGAGCCAAAATGTTTCAAAAGGAATTATAAAAAGTTGTCTGAAGCACAACCATGGTGAAGGGTTAGCTGGGTCCACATTTGAAAGACACGTTACATTCCATGGAGGAAAGAAAAAATAAATAAATAAAGAAGCAGAACCTGGTGGGAAAATGTTCTCATGTTCACAGAGGAGTAACACATGAGTAAGCATGTGTTCATAAGTCATTCTTTACACATGCTTACAAGGGACACAAAAGCCTTCTCTTTCAAGAAATGACCTCTTCACCCAAACCATTAAGTTCAATAAAGACATATTTATAGGGCTTACCTGTTGTTCATTCTCAATTCACATTTTTTGTATAGCGCTTTTGACGATACAAACCGTTGCAAAGCAGATTCACCGAAAATAAGGACCTCTTTAAAATAATAACATTTTGTTGCTTTGCAGCCTGAAATGAAGCCGGGCTCAGGTTTTGTTTTATCAAACTGTATTTACTCAGTGCAACTTATAACATCCAAGTGAAAGATAAAACTCCAACATGTTGTCAGTCATGTGTTCCTGTGTCTTATCGCATAGTAGTAGAACCGTGACAGAATACCGGACCGAAATAATACAGTAAGCGGAGCCCCTTCTCCCCATTTTGTTTCCGTTTTTTTAAAGTGTTTTTTTAATTTTTTCCTGTTTTCTCAGATATCTCCCTTTCATCAAATACGCCCGGGAATTCTGCGGGCTCGCTGCGGTGACGGTGTTGGACTACGCTACTATCAATTCTCTCTTCTGGATCGGGGCCAATTACAATCACCCCGTGGACCTCCCAGACACCACAGGGCTAAGCTGGAGGGAAGAAATCCTCCGCTGTCTGGAGAGTGTCCAGCCCCGATCCAGAACCAGCGCGTCGTCAAGCCCGCTGGCCGCTCTGAAGTCATGCCTGCCGGCTGCTCCGTTGTCATACCCGCCGGCCGCTCAGCTCTCAAGCCTGCCGGCTGTTCCCAAGTCAAGCCCACTCCTTAACCCCAAAGAAGAGGAGAAATATAAGGAGGAAAAGACTGTTAGCTCCAGCCCCTGAGTCCGTCCCAGTGTCGGCTCCAGCCCCTGAGCCCGCTCCAGTGTCGGCTCCAGCCCCTGAGTTCACTCCAGTGCCGGCTCCAGTCCCTGAGTCCAGTTCCCACGTTCAGTCCAAAGAGGGCTCCAGTTCCCACATCCAGCCCAAGGAGGGCTCCAGTTCCCACATCCAGCCCAAGAAGGGCTTCAGTTCCTACGTTAAGCCCAGGGAGGGCCGCTGCTCCTACGTCAGGCCCACGGAGGGCCTTAGAAGCCAATAGTTTCCCCAAGGATTTTTTGGAGGGAGGTTATATCATTAAGTGTATAATTAAGCAATTCTCCTGCGTTCTCTGCATTCCTTGTTCCTCACTCCAGCACAGAGGTAGAACCATGACCCATTAAAAAAAAACAGGATCACTTGGAAAAAGGCCCTTGTCATAATTTTGATTATTTTCAAAGGATTTATCAATGTCTAGAAGAACAGTGAAGTCTATTATTAAGAAGTGGAAGGTATTTGGTAGAATACAGAGCCTCCCTGGATCAGGACGTTTCTTCAAACTGGATGAAAGAAAACTGGATGAAAGAGCCAGGAGGAAATTGGTCAGAGAGTGACCAAGAAGCCGACAGCAACTCTGAAGCAGCTACAGGAATTTATGACAAAGAGTGGTCATTTTGTGCATGTGAAGTGACGTGACATGTGGCCAAGTATGGTGAACCATACTCGGAATTAGTGCTCTGCATTTACCCATACAAAGTGCACACACACAGCAGTGAACACACACACACAGCAGTGAACACACACACACCATGAACACACACCCGGAGCAGTGGGCAGCCATTTATGCTGCGGCACCCGGGGAGCAGTTGGGGGTTCAGTGCCTTGCTCAAGGGCACCTCAGTCATTGTATTGGTACGAGATACAATGCTGGTACGAGACTCGAACCCACAACCTTTGTGTTATGAATCCGACTCTCTAACCATTAGGCCACGACTTCCCCAATGTGTAAAAGTGTAATAAATGTGACAACAGTATCACAAATTCTCCACAAATGTGGCTTGTATGGGAGGGTTGAAGAAAAAAGCCCCTCCTCAAGAAAGGCCACATGCAGTCAGACTGAGCTTTGCCAAAACACACCTTGAAGATTCTGAGGCAGATGAGACTAAAATTGAATTAACACCTAACGATATGTCTGGCAGAAATCCAATTCTGCTCACCATCCAAATAACAGCATTCCTCCAGTAAAGCATGGTGGTGATATCTTGTTATGGGGTGTTTCTCTGCAGCAGGGACTGGAGCACTTGTCGGGATAGAAGGAAAAATGGATGGGGCAAAATACCATCAAATTCTTGAGGAAAATCTGTTGCCCTCTGCCAGAAAGTTGTCAAAGGGAAGAAGGTTTACCTTCTAACATGACAATGAGCCAAAGCACACAGCAAAACTGAGCACACAGTGGCTGAAGGAGAAAAAGCTGAATGTCCTTGCATGGCCTAGTAGCAAATAGACAAAAATTAGCATAGATGCCGTACAAACCAAGCAAAGAATGATAATGTGCATTTGATCAGATGTAACTGAAGTACAGGGTTATAAGATACATTATGTGAATGCTTGGCTAAAGAGCTGTGTCTTTAATCTAGATTTGAGAGAGTGTGTCTGAACCACGAATGTTATCAGGAAGGCTATTCCAGAGTTTAGGAGTCAAATGTGAAAAAGCTCTACCTCCTTTAGTGGACTTTGCTATCCTAGGTACTACCAAAAGTCCAGAGTATGCAACCTTAGGGAGCGGGATGGATTTTAGCGTGGTAGAACACTAGTTAGGTACGCAGGAGCTAAACCATTTAGGGCCTTATAAGTAAGTAGTAATATTTTGTAACTGATACAGAACTTAATAGGTAACCAGTGTAGAGATTGTAAAATTTCTTGACCTGGCAAGGACTCTAGCACCTGCATTTTTGACTATCTGTATCTTTTTATTGAAGAAGCAGGACAACCAGCTAACAGTGCATTACAATAGTCCAGTCTAGAGGTCATGAATCCATGAACTAGCTTTTCTGCTTCAGAAACAGGTAACATGTTCTGTAGCTTGGCAATGTTTCTGAAATGGAAGAATGCTGTTTTTGTAACATGTGAAATAAGATTTTCAAAAGACAAGTTGCTGTCTAATATAACACCCAAGTTTTTGACTGTAGAGGAAGTAGAATTTTTATCTGAATTTAATAGGAGAAAATTATTGGTCATCCAATCTTTTACAGTTTTAACACACTCTGTTAGCTTAGATCATTTAGAAGTTTTTAGAAGGAAATTTTAGAAGGCACGTGCCCCTCACATTTTTGACCCAAGTGGATTTTGAATGCAGCTTCCAAAAGAAAAAAAATAGCTTAATAATATTTTTAAATTTGATACGATCGGTGTGATTATCATCAGCTGATCCATTCAAATCTGCTTTTCAGTGTTTTTAACCATATAATGTTAATTTTATGTTTATCACACTGTCGCAAATAAAGTGAAAAATTTAATGAAAAGTGTTGATTGTGGCAGTAAGTTTGTATCTACTCATGACGCCCCTGCCCCAAAGGAACACAATTTCAACCGAGGGGGTCCCCAATGACCTCTTGCTTAGGGCCCCAAAAACTCTAAACACACCCCTGAACACAAGTAAAACAGTGAGTCTGCACCTTACCTTTAGCTAAGATAGCAGGGACATTCCGGACGATGGAGTCTCCGATGATCACAGCGTTGCTCTCTCTCTCTTGAAGGGGAGTGAAGCGGTTCCAGGTGGAGATCTCGAAGACCGGAGTATGGGGAGAGGTCCTCATTATTTATTTATTTTTTGTCGAATGAGACTTCCAATTGAAAAAAGGAAAAAGAAAAATCATTTATATGATGATTTTAACATTGATTATGAAAATGTGACTTGAAAAGGTTAATGAGCTGAATAAAGGGCAAATTTAGGTCAATTGGGGCTCTTTTTCACACATTGTTCATTCAACATTGTGTATTTAGAGGCATTACGATAATAGTATTGTTTGAGACAAGCAATGTCCATGCAGAGTTGATCACCGCTGATAATCAGCAGATGCATGCTGGGTAGAAACACTGTCTGACTTGCTCATGCTGACATGTGCCAAAAAGTACCAAAGTACGAGCATTGCTCGAAATACAACTCTGATTGACAATAACACAAAAGGAACATATCTATGATATTTGCTTTACTATCTTCATGTTTACCCCATAACTCTCAGTTTCTCTCTCTCTCTCTCTCTCTCTCTCTCTCTCGCTCTCTCTAATATTCCGTAAATGAATGAGCATCATCTGGAGACTGAAGATGCTGCTACTGTCCTGTCAAATCCAATGAAATTTCCTGCAGTGGACACAGAAAGAAAGAAGAGCCCCAGACCATTGAAAAAAGTGATATAGCCCAGTATCCAGAGCCTAGTCCCACCTCTGCTTGCACACCAACTTGGTACTTTAGTACGGACATGTTCAAGAGTCAATACCACTTTGTGATATTAAAGATCAATTGAATTGTAAGACTCATATAGCTGAAGCTGGCCTCAGGCCCCTCGGGGAAAGAGAAAAATGCGAGTGAGAAAAACAAAGGGTCAGATTCCATCTTAAGAGTGACATTACAACTGAATTTATACCACTGAACACACAGTGTAGGAAATCACTTACATTGTGGGGACTAGCCACAAGAAAACAGCTTAATATAAATACTAAATCATATGTAGAACAAGAAAAAAAAGAAAAAGAAAATAAAAGTTAGGGGATTGGATTAGTGGGGTTTCTTCTCTAGCTATATTTTGTGAACAAATCTGTGAAATAAGTATGACAAAATGTACAAGAAAAAAATATATATTTTAAAAAATATTACTTTTTCAGGAAAAAAAACAAAGTATCAATGCAACACAAAATAAGCTGTTCAATGCCAATAGTGTACTGCTGTATGAAGCACAGCTCACACAGAAAACAAACCATTCAAACCAAGCTTTTTTTTTTCTTTTTTTTCTGACAGTCAGTGCTGTGAATTTGTGTGACCAGATTGAACATGAGCGAAATCTGCATGTGAAACGTTTTCGCCCTCATGTGAAGTTCTAGTATTTTTATGATTAAATTTTGCCCATGAAATTTCCCCAAGCAATGGTAAATGTGACATACGTTTAAGGCCTTGATGTACGTCAAAATTGAAGAACAAACTGGTATGACATCATTTTTAACAAAACAATGTTTGTTTCAGGAGTTTGAAAAATCTTGGCAGGCAAACGTCTCCGGTTACTTATGTAACCATGGTTCCCTGAGTAGGGAACGAGACACTGTAGGCTGAGGGAGCACAAACCCAGCTCTCCTGAGAGGGGGCTCAACCTGCAGCATGATTGTAAAATCAGAAGGGTAAGCATAGTGCAAGCTAGCCAAACGCTCAGCGCATCAGGAAGGCAGAGGAAGGGCCTAATCCACCTGATGCTGCTGGTTCCAGGTGCTCTGACTATAATGCAGGAAATTTCCCACCTAACCTCGGTCAGGTGAAGAGATGGTGGTTACAGGGGAATTAGGAAGGTGAAGATAAGGGCAGATGTAAGACCCCCGAAGGAAATGAGTAGATATTGAGGTATCACTCTGATCCGGACAAAAGCACTGGGGGAGGAGCGCGAGCCGCGACACTAGCCTTCTGAGCCAGTTGCTGATCCTCAAAACTGAGAAGGGCTAGGACCCCTGGGTTGTTCGGGCTCAGAACTGGACTTCTATCCCGGTCTTTCAGCCGGTCAGCCTGATATGCTTGGAGCATCACCATCGTGTGCAATGAAGCGACAGCCCAACCAGCTGCTGCTGCTTATGCCCTGGCATCCGAGCGGGATGTCAAGGAGGGGAGTCTTAGAGGACGTCTCACCCATAGAGAGATAGCTGGCTAGCGTCCCTCTATAGGGGCATTTTCTCATAACCGCTTTTGCGCATCGCCTCGATGTTGGCATAACTTTTATGCTGGAATCGATGGATGCGTGAGGAAAAAACGGACTCTTCCATTACTTAATAGAAAAAACAGGAAGAAAGGAAGGCTCACCTGAGCTGGAGGGTTATGGCCAGAAAAATAACGTTCATCGAGATATTTCGCGACGTCACTATCTTCACCCGCTTCACGGCAAGTAAAGCCTCACCGTGGCGCGATTCATAATTTCCAAAATCTCATCATACGCAGGGCAGGAGGATTGGGAAGACTCAGCCTCAGCTTCTTTGCCCTCCTCAGCTATTTCCTGCTTTTGCTGGGCTGATCCCAGCAGAGCAATCGCCCCTGAATAAGACAATGTTAATGGAATAACATCATCCTCCAGCGGCTCACTCTCGTGCACAGCCGACGATCGTGAAAGGGAAACCCCCCTTCAAACTCATCGGCCAGATCCACCTGAGATCCCCACAAGCTCATTCCCTTCCATGCCTCAGCAGCGGCGGGTCCTGAATCGCGGGAAGCAGATGGCTGCCCCTCTTTCCTCAAAAAGAGAGGCAAACGAGAGCAGAGCTTTTTTTCCTTGGAAAAAACGCTCGCAGTGCACGCCGATTGCCCCCTCGGAGACATCGCGTGCGTGCTCTTTGCCCAAACAAACAACGCATAGATCGTGTGTGTCATCAGATGTTAAACAATGTCAACACGGATGCACACATCTTTAAATGCTTTGCTAGTGCTTGCCATAATGAGATAAATAGTAGATCGCTCTTACCACAGAAATGCACGCTTCAAAAAAAACAGTCAAGGAAGACGAAGAAAAGTATGTGGAACTCCCGGCGCCTATTTATAATATAGTCGCACCGGTAGTGACGTCATGGCTGTCGCCGGCCAATGAGTTGGTGTTTTTTCAATGTATGCTTCAGATACGGGTAACGACGAGGCATTCCCCATAGCGACCCCTAGAGGACGCAGTTTGAAGTTCCCATGAAAGGGAACTTTCTTTTAAAGTTCCCTCTGTAAATGTTCACACCTTCGAACGTATAAAGTTAGAGCTATAAAGTGACAATTGCGGGGTATAAACTCCCAATTGCGAGAAATGTCAGAAATGCCTGACTTTTTTTATCCGAACTGCAAATTAATATCGCACAATCCTGTTTCACAGAATTGCACATTTATATCTTGCAATTCTGACTTTATAACATGCAATTGAGAGTTTATACCTCACAATTCTGAGAAAAAAAAGTCTGAATTAGGAGATGTAAACTTGCAATTGTGAGATAAAAAAGTGAGTAAAAACAAACACTGGAGAGCTGCTTTATAGTAGAAACTGAAGTTGTAATTCAAATTGAAAGCAACACTGACACTGTTTTTTTTCATGTTTAAGACTGTAAATCTGTTTGGTTTAAAGCAAACTACTGTGTAAGTGATATATAAATAAACATTTCGTGAGTTTACTTGACCGGAGTGTTGATTGCAGAGCTTGTGCACACATATCAACATTGCTATAATCAGATGCTTTCTTAACTGCTGTTTTCCCACTGCCAACATTTTTTTCTGTGTTTATTTTGTTATTGACAGGAAAGCATGCAGCACATATTCACATATTCCGCTCTAAGTGCATTGAGATGTTCGCAAACATTAAATCACTGCAAAGGTATTTCGAACTTATTTTCACCCATAAATGAAGAACAAAAAAGAACTTTGCTGTGAGTATATCGGGGAGTTACTCTTATTATAATTAGCTTTATATACAAACAATAGAAATCTCATTTAGATGTGTGTGTATGTTTTCCTTGGCATTATTTTAAAGCTCCACAGAACCAGGCCATCACAGAATAAATGATCTAAAATTTCTGCTGGCTCTTGTTCATGCTCCTGAATGTGTGAGTATGTATCTTCATCTGGCGTTAGTGTGGCTCTTCTCAGGTTCGTCTGAGGTGAGAGAGCCCAGGCCAGAGCGTACTTAAAAACTTCACTTTGACTTCATTAGACAAATCCATCCACCAATACTAATAGCATTAAAGGCGGGGAGGTGAAAGCAGCACTGATAAATGAAAGAGTTACTGATTAGATCATCTTTCTCTCTCTTTCGTCAAAACACACACCCTCTCTCAGCGGGAGAGGCCTGCTGCTCTCCAGCCATGTGTCTAATCGGGTTTGTTTCACCATAATCGTGTCAATGTCACTCTCAATAAGACAGAAGCAACAAGCAGAAAATAACTGCAGTGCTCAGGGAAACTGCCCCTCTGCCTTTGTCTTTAAAATGACCTAGTGAAAAAAATACACCCCTTCCTCTTGTTTTCCTCTTGTCTTTTATTGTCCCCCATTGTCCCATCTTTCAGCAATCTGTCAGTCAAGTTTATCTTTCTCAGATGGGTTAGGCTTTGAGAAAATGAGCCTACAGTATGTAGGGCCTGCCGTCCTGTGATTACCACAGAAAACGAAAACAGAATCATGGAATCATTAAAATTTAATTTATTGCATAATGTCATGGAATTTGGCAAATTTTGGAGGGTGAGTAATTTTTCACCATTTCATGATTTTTATTTGATAAAAACAATAGTCAAATTCACAAGGACTACACAACCAACCTTCGAAATAAAGGTTTGGTGTTAATGTTCGACGGGCAACAAAGGCCCATTATATATCGTCAATAGTGTAGCGATGTATGAAGCACAGCTCACACAGAAATCATTTTAAAACCAAGAAGGTTTTTGTTGTTCAACATGGCCAATCTGCGTTACCACCTTGAATCAGTTGCGAAATCTACATGGGGAAATTGCATGCACATGCAAAATCCCTAATTGTGTAGATTACTACACTGCAAAAAGTAGTAACCTGCAATTGATACTTTAAAGAGCTATTTCTACATGATTGAACCCACATAAAGTACACACAAAGTTCTGTCATGAACTCTAGATGGTGCAGGCCAAGGTTCTAACACAATGTGATATAATCTCATCATTAGTCACATGGTGCAGCTGATTGGTTTCTATTCACATCAGCAGCCAATGAGCTTGCTGCTCAACATTCAAATACTCAGCTAGTGCTTGCTGTAGCTGTTGTTGTGCACCTCAGCCTCAGCTTCTTTGCCCTCCTCAGCTATTTCCTGCTTTTGCTGGGCTGATCCCAGCAGAGCAATGGCCCCTGAATCAGACAATGTTAATGGAATAACATCATCCTCCAGCGGCTCACTCTCGTGCACAGCCGACGATCGTGAAAGGGAAAACCCCCTTCAAACTCATCGGCCAGATCCACCTGAGATCCCCACAAGCTCATTCCCTTCCATGCCTCAGCAGCGGCGGGTCCTGAATCGCGGGAAGCAGATGGCTGCCCCTCTTTCCTCAAAAAGAGAGGCAAACGAGAGCAGAGCTTTTTTTCCTTGGAAAAAACACTCGCAGTGCACGCCGATTGCCCCCTCGGAGACATCGCGTGCGTGCTCTTTGCCCAAACAAACAACGCATAGATCGTGTGTGTCATCAGATGTTAAACAATGTCAACACGGATGCACACATCTTTAAATGCTTTGCTAGTGCTTGCCATAATGAGATAAATAGTAGATCGCTCTTACCACAGAAATGCACGCTTCAAACAAAACAGTCAATGAAGACGAAGAAGAGTATGTGGAAGGGAGATGTGTAGCTCCCGGCGCCTATTTATAATATAGTCGCACCGGTAGTGACGTCATGGCTGTCGCCGGCCAATGAGTTGGTGTTTTTTCAATGTATGCTTCAGATACGGGTAACGACGAGGCATTCCCCATAGCGACCCCTAGAGGACGCAGTTTGAAGTTCCCATGAAAGGGAACTTTCTTTTAAAGTTCCCTCTGTAAATGTTCACACCTTCGAACGTATAAAGTTAGAGCTATAAAGTGACAATTGCGGGGTATAAACTCCCAATTGCGAGAAATGTCAGAAATGCCTGACTTTTTTTATCCGAATTGCAAATTAATATCGCACAATCCTGTTTCACAGAATTGCACATTTATATCTTGCAATTCTGACTTTATAACATGCAATTGAGAGTTTATACCTCACAATTCTGAGAAAAAAAAGTCTGAATTAGGAGATGTAAACTTGCAATTGTGAGATAAAAAAGTGAGTAAAAACAAACACTGGAGAGCTGCTTTATAGTAGAAACTGAAGTTGTAATTCAAATTGAAAGCAACACTGACACTGTTTTTTTTCATGTTTAAGACTGTAAATCTGTTTGGTTTAAAGCAAACTACTGTGTAAGTGATATATAAATAAACATTTCGTGAGTTTACTTGACCGGAGTGTTGATTGCAGAGCTTGTGCACACATATCAACATTGCTATAATCAGATGCTTTCTTAACTGCTGTTTTCCCACTGCCAACATTTTTTTCTGTGTTTATTTTGTTATTGACAGGAAAGCATGCAGCACATATTCACATATTCCGCTCTAAGTGCATTGAGATGTTCGCAAACATTAAATCACTGCAAAGGTATTTCGAACTTATTTTCACCCATAAATGAAGAACAAAAAAGAACTTTGCTGTGAGTATATCGGGGAGTTACTCTTATTATAATTAGCTTTATATACAAACAATAGAAATCTCATTTAGATGTGTGTGTATGTTTTCCTTGGCATTATTTTAAAGCTCCACAGAACCAGGCCATCACAGAATAAATGATCTAAAATTTCTGCTGGCTCTTGTTCATGCTCCTGAATGTGTGAGTATGTATCTTCATCTGGCGTTAGTGTGGCTCTTCTCAGGTTCGTCTGAGGTGAGAGAGCCCAGGCCAGAGCGTACTTAAAAACTTCACTTTGACTTCATTAGACAAATCCATCCACCAATACTAATAGCATTAAAGGCGGGGAGGTGAAAGCAGCACTGATAAATGAAAGAGTTACTGATTAGATCATCTTTCTCTCTCTTTCGTCAAAACACACACCCTCTCTCAGCGGGAGAGGCCTGCTGCTCTCCAGCCATGTGTCTAATCGGGTTTGTTTCACCATAATCGTGTCAATGTCACTCTCAATAAGACAGAAGCAACAAGCAGAAAATAACTGCAGTGCTCAGGGAAACTGCCCCTCTGCCTTTGTCTTTAAAATGACCTAGTGAAAAAAATACACCCCTTCCTCTTGTTTTCCTCTTGTCTTTTATTGTCCCCCATTGTCCCATCTTTCAGCAATCTGTCAGTCAAGTTTATCTTTCTCAGATGGGTTAGGCTTTGAGAAAATGAGCCTACAGTATGTAGGGCCTGCCGTCCTGTGATTACCACAGAAAACGAAAACAGAATCATGGAATCATTAAAATTTAATTTATTGCATAATGTCATGGAATTTGGCAAATTTTGGAGGGTGAGTAATTTTTCACCATTTCATGATTTTTATTTGATAAAAACAATAGTCAAATTCACAAGGACTACACAACCAACCTTCGAAATAAAGGTTTGGTGTTAATGTTCGACGGGCAACAAAGGCCCATTATATATCGTCAATAGTGTAGCGATGTATGAAGCACAGCTCACACAGAAATCATTTTAAAACCAAGAAGGTTTTTGTTGTTCAACATGGCCAATCTGCGTTACCACCTTGAATCAGTTGCGAAATCTACATGGGGAAATTGCATGCACATGCAAAATCCCTAATTGTGTAGATTACTACACTGCAAAAAGTAGTAACCTGCAATTGATACTTTAAAGAGCTATTTCTACATGATTGAACCCACATAAAGTACACACAAAGTTCTGTCATGAACTCTAGATGGTGCAGGCCAAGGTTCTAACACAATGTGATATAATCTCATCATTAGTCACATGGTGCAGCTGATTGGTTTCTATTCACATCAGCAGCCAATGAGCTTGCTGCTCAACATTCAAATACTCAGCTAGTGCTTGCTGTAGCTGTTGTTGTGCACTTCAGAAACCCTCCTCTTCCCCAGCTCCACCTGTATAGATCTGCTACGGGGTGATTTCATGTATGTTATCTGTGCAGCATCAGTATTTTTTAAATGCTCACAGCAGCATGTCTGTGGATGTATTGGCAGTGCAACCTGGTCTCAAAAAAATACGTACTTTTCTGCAACACTGTTTTTACTGTACCTTACTGCACGTTTCGCCGCAGTTTCAAAGAGAAATGTCGCTAGAAGGGGCGCTAAAACACGGGTTCAATACTTGAACCCTGGCACGTTTTTATTACATTGATATAGGTACGTATTGCTGTGTTTTTATTACGTTGCTTCAAGTACGTATTGCGGTGGTTCAGAATTCCAATATCCGTGGACTGTCACTAAAAGTTAATGCTCTGTCTTGTTGGAAATACGCCCTACACCAAACCCAACCCTAAACCTACCGATAGTGTTAACAAATGAAAAACTGATATAAAATGCATTTGTTGATGCAACTGTGCCATTTGAACTTCCGTATATGCAGATTTGAACTGTTTTGTCGAACCGGAGCTCCTCACCTCTCATGTACGTCTCCATACTCCGTAAGCTACCGGACAAACCTACCGTCTATGAAAACCCATAGATATGAAGCTGGATATGTGCAATGCTAACATTCAAAAGCATCAGTTTTCAAATCTCCCAGCATATTAAAATTGTTTTGAAGTCATAACATAATATTCTTCAAGTAATTGTGCGAAAATTACAGTTTATTAATTGAAACTCTGTAAATTTGTGTAAAAAGGAATAAAAGGTGTCAGAGTTTTATTGCCTCTAATGTTCATTTCTTTTGGAAACTGCAGTGATATGTACTTATTGGTACGTATTTCACGTCTTGCGAAAAAGTGCCCCCAGGTTAATTTTTGCCATGAGACCAGGTAGTGGCAGTAGCAAGACCAAACACATTAACATAGCCATGTATATTACCATGTTAAACTAAAGTTGTGATGACAGAAACATATTTAAATTGATTCAGGGATATTAAAGAATATTTTTTGACTTGAATAAAAACAGTTAATTTAGATGTTACCATTTTTAGGTTACCATTTTTCAATGTGTATTGTTATGGTTTTGTTGTAAAGGAATCAATATATTTTCATTTCATTACATTTTAAAGGACTTAAAATTTGATTACCATTAATTTGCTTTTTGTTGATACATTTGAAGTGAAAGTGAAAGTGAAAAGTGAAAAGTGAAGAGAAGTGACGTGTGGCCAAGTATGGTGACCCATACTCGGAATTTGTGCTCTGAATATAAACCATCAAAGTGCACACACACACACACACACACACACCGTGAACACACACCCGGAGCAGTGGGCAGCCATATTGCTGCAGCACCCAGGGAGCAGTTGGAGGTTCGGTTCTTGCTCAAGGGTCTCACCTCGATCGTGGTAATGAGGGTGAAAGAGAGCGCTGGTCATTCACTCCCCACACAGACAATTCCTGCCGAACCTGAGACTCAAACCCACAACCTTCGGGTTACAAGTCCCACTCTCTGGACTGCCCCCATTTGTGTTAAGTTACAGCCTATTAATACTGTAATAACTGCTATTGACATGTACTGTATTTGAAAAGTTACGTATAGATCGTAGAATGTAATCAGACTAAAGCATTATTAAAACAGACAATACAAATTTTTTGAGAAACAGTAAACAAAATTCGAGGGGAAAAAAATCACAGGGCCCTATTTGTTATAAAAGTAAAGGTTTGAGTCATTCTAACTATATTCTAACTATTACACACACAATGGTCTGGAGAGCATCCCACAGTAAGATCAGCTCTGTTCCTCACTGACTCTGCACACCCTCATTCTCTCTATCACTGCTTCTACTGCCTGAGCAGCAGGTGATGATGGTTAACTAGCTCACAGGCAGGATGACATGGAGACATTTGAAGTCTGAAACCAGCATGAGGGTCATCTGAGGATCAGATAAGACCAACCCTTTAGGGAAAATTTAGAAGTAAAGACTTGCTCCCTTTCTAATCAAGAGTGTGAATTGGTTACACAAACACAGGGTGCTGAATTGAAATATGAATTGAAATGGCAGGAAGATTAATTCTAAATTGCCATTCAAAGAAATTCAACAAATTCACAAAACAGACCACCTCATCAATAATAAATTGTGTAAACCTGCAGTCTGTTATGAAGAGTTAAAAGAAAACACTTAAAGTACAGACTAAATTAGAACATTCTGGAAAAAAGGTCATTCAAATCAACATTTTAAAAAATATAAGCCCGTTAAAAGAATAAATTGAATAGAAATTACTGTAGGTGTCAACTTGTTTTGCTTTGTGACCAACTCAGTGCGAAAATTGTAATAGATAGTTATCTGCATTCACATATGAAGATATCTGAACGTAACCACAGATATTTTAGAGCTATTTTAGTTTCCAGACAAGATTACCACTGCTGTTCCTACTCTGTAAAGCAGGATTAGTTTTCCCAAGCTCCTGTGAAACTCTGCAGTGTGGTAAAAGCATACAATATGACAGTAAATGTGACCCAATATTAGACATAATTTGTAATGTACTCTACACAACTGCAATTTGATATGATAATAATATTCATGCCACGACGGGCACCACAATGAATGGCAAAAACACTGAATTGATTATGATTATAGTTTGCACTATTTATTTATTTATTTTCAGATGTTAAACTATTAACTACAACTATTTAACTGTTAAACATTATTTTATTAATCATTATTATCTTTAAGTGTTTTATTCAGAGGGAAAGTGAAAAAGGTTAACTAAAAAATAATAATTAAATTATCTGATTAAATTCAAATTCAATTCAATTATTATATACATTATTAGGGAACCTAATATTAGCAATGCCAATAATAATTGTTGTAATATAAGGAGAAAAAAATTGTATATGACATGACTCCTTTCAAAAGTTTTCAGATATCTGATTTCAAACAAGATCCAGTCCTCAAAGTCATCTAATTAATTTGGTTTCAAAATTTGAAATGACTGAAATGGAAAAGGTACACTTTATTCTGATAGTCCACTTTAGACAAAGTTAACAGAGTGTCTTAAGTGGACTATGGAAATAAAGTGCTGCCAAAATGTATTAAGTTTGTCAAATCTAAAAATCCAAGCAAGTTCCTTTCAGAAAAGAGAGTGTTTTCAATTACCCCGTGCACACAACTGTGAGATTCACTCCCACAGAGCAACTGAGTTAAGTAATAATTAGCCCTAAAATGTACGATGAGTGGTCAAATAGCTGACGCATTCAGTAAGATGACACAGTGAAGGGGTATGGTGTGAATCTGACACAGATCGGATCAGTTTTGTGCTGATGTTGAACAGTAATGTGATTCTATGGGCCCTCCAGGGATCAGATATCTGGGTAGGAAAGGAACAAACTGACCGTTTTTGAGACAGAACGTGTGTGTAAATCATTAGTGAGCAGTACAGGCTGATTCACTCACTCTCATATGAGGACATGATTTGTGTGACTTGTACCCCTGTCATGCTTAGTAGGGGAGTACTAGTTTAAACAACAGCAGAATGAGCGTGTGTGTGAAGATACACTGCTCTGCTAAACATTCAGGTTGTTTGAAATGGAAAACAGTTGGATTGGTCTGGGCTCTTGATGGGATTATTCATAGGCTTTGATGAGACACCAGTTTTAAACACACACACAACCATGTTCCATTACTCATACTTACACACACTGACCATATTTTCTGTCTAAAGATTTTATGCAACACATGCAGTCAAATTACACTGACTGTGTGTGAATGCCAAAAAAATGGAGAACGAAGAATTCTGTGCTGTGGGAGGCAAATCTTCCTCATGGTAAATTCCCTGTGGACCCCCTGGAGCTGTCATATGTATACAAACTTATTTTTTGTGTGACTGCGATCGATCCCTCTCTTTAATTGATATTCACAATGCTAATCTTCACTTATAAATCTGTGCAGCTATTGATCACATGGAATGATATACAGCCCCCACCCCAAACAAATGTGCCAAATAAGCATTATTGCGATGTTAAGAAAACATAATTTAATGCTCATATTGTGATAGTAATTATATTACAGCAGTCAAGCAGGAGGCTTTCTGAGACATAATCAACCTTATAAACACAAGTTATAGTATTACAGCGATTCCTCTGGGAATCCAGAGTGAGAGGCAGAGGACGGCATGGCTGCTTGCCCAGAATTAAGCACTGTTTCCACAGCAGGGTGCACAGCGTTAACCCCTAACCACCACATTTGTGCTGGTGCTCGGCCAGCAAAGGGCTGTCAGGAGTGAAGTCATTAACCTTATGATGCTCCTGCCGATGGCTCTTAGACTGGTGGAGAGGAGAGGTTGAGGGTCGTAGAGGTATTGAGATGGAGAATATGGAATGGACTTGCATTAGGTGTAAAAGTGATACATTACCGCAAAAAAAAGGAAAGGAAATAATGAGCATGGAAGAGCTCTGGGGGAAACTTGGAAGAGCAGGAACTAAACTAATTAAAAGTAGTGGCGCTACCAACTTAACTACCATGACAGTGGCTCTGTTCTGTTCAAATAAGAGTAGATTTTCAAGTCAAAAAATATGCAACTAGAAAGCTAAAATGTAACGCTAATCAAACCTAATCTTCTGGTTAGGCATGTCCCACTGATGGAGATTAGCAATGAATAGCAACTACTGTAGATCATTCATTTTCAATGAAAGTTGGCAATTTATGCAGACATGACTGACAGCAACATGACTCAACCTCCACCAATGGGAATTCAGATACTACAGTCGACTAGGAATAGCAACTAGAAACCAATAAGAAGAAAAGGGAAAATGGATTCAAGAAATAACACGTTGAATTTAAACTGACTGCATAAGCAGTGTTGGAGCATGTGCACTATTTACCAAGCGTAAATGGTAAATAGTCCTCTCTTCTGGACCAGAGATAAAAAGTTGCAATTGCCTTGTTTATTTTTTATTAAGTGGCAGAAATGGCCTTCCATAATTAAGAGAAGACAACCTAAGATAAAAACACATTTGCTGAAGCAACCATGCCATTTTAGCTTGCTTCTTCAAGTCTTTAAGCTTTTTTATTGAGTGGCATGACTCAAGTGTGTAATGCTGTACCAGGTGAGAAGCCAAGCAAGTTTACCACATCAGAAAAGCCATACATATGGAGTTGGTTATGTGCTGCACAAGTGAAAATCTATTCGTTTTTATTGATTGATTGATTGGTTGATAAGTAAATCTTGTTTGGTTAAGCTAGTCAAGAAGTCTTGATGAAATACCAGAACATGATCATCCTATGCTGTGGACCAGCATGAAATTTCTTATTGCCTAGGGGCTATTTACTGTATTCTGTAGCTTTTTCCAAGAGTTTGTCTGGGCCTGTGAATAACCAAAAAAAAGTACAACAAGGACAGTTCTGAGATGAGAACTGCAGATGTATCAAAGGATTGTAATGTTTTGTCAGGTAGGCACTGTGCATCCTGTGAGCACAAAAGCCCAAAGCCCTAAAAAGTGAGTCATGCACTCACTAAATGCTTTTAAAAGCTTGGACTGCAAGTGGAAAGCGTGCCCCCTGGAGCTATAAGACCCTCTATAAGACAGCAGAGTTGGCCAATTCGAGGCCGTAAACAGTGATTCTGTCCTAATTCCCTTGCATATTAATGGTGGAGTTCCCTTTAAAATCTTAAATTATTCCCTTTGAGCTAAATTATGACCTGTTTCCCTTACACCAGTTAGGCTCCTCTTGTCATTGGGATTGGTTGTAAACACACCAGGACTTTTTGACCCAGCTCAAATGAGTGTTTTGATTTCTACTTGCCAGCAATTCAGCATAGAAAGGGACACAGACTTTTAAAACAATGTTTTACATGTACACTGAGGGTCATCTTGGATATGCATGAATTAGCAAAAAAACAGGCTGTATTTATGTGTGTGTGTGTGTGTGTGTGTGTGTGTGGAGAGAGAGATTCTTCAGCGGTGATGTGGTTCGTGTGACTAATAGAGGAGGCAGACAGAAATAAAGCAGCTCAGAGCAACAGACACTTTAATAAAAACCAGAGAGAAGCAGGTATAGAGACAGCATAAAACAATGATCTCAACCGAAACATTATCAAACACACAACTCAATCAGACAAACATGACAAACCTCTCAAAGTTTATGGATACTGATGTACATATTGTGTCGTATTACATGGGTCTAATTCAGGGGTCTCAGTCCTGCTTCTGGAGAGATGCCGTCCTGCGGATTTCAGCTCCAACCATAATCAAACACACCTGAAGCAGCTAATCGAGGTGTTACGGGTTAATATTAAGGGTTACAGGTCATTACAGACAGGTGTGTTGGAGCAGGGTTGGAACTGAATTGTTCAGAACTAAAGCTCTCCAGGAGCGGGGTTGGAGAACCCTGGTCTAATTGATCTATCGGTAAGCCCCTGCCCTCGAACACAGATGAGCCAATGGCAGTCGAGTATCAGTTGCACTTGGAGCGGAACTCGGACATCTGTAGGTTTCAGCGCCATAGAGAGACATTGGAAAATCCTAAGCTTGCACCGTTTTTATGGGGTTTATGCTTCAAAACTGGAAAAACGATGTGCCTGGGGTACTTGTAATAGTGATTCCAGGTATCCTGAGAGGATAGGCAATGGAATTTATTTTATTCTATTTCCTAAACCCAAACAAAACGGAGCAAAATGTCCCAAAGCATTCGCCCCCAATCCCAATGAAGACAAAAACGTTCGTTTTCTGGTTGTCATACTCTCATTAAGTTACACTTTTCATCTGCTCAAGCAGAACATTAATGTCATCTTTGTGATCTTGTCATACAAACCTAAATAGCGGACTGTTCTCGCGTCTTGTACAGAGCAGGGCAAAAACACATAAATGAATATGACCTGTTTCCCTTACACCAGTTAGGCTCCTCTTGTCATTGGGATTGGTTGTAAACACACCAGGACTTTTTGACCCAGCTCAAATGAGTGTTTTGATTTCTACTTGCCAGCAATTCAGCATAGAAAGGGACACAGACTTTTAAAACAATGTTTTACATGTACACTGAGGGTCATCTTGGATATGCATGAATTAGCAAAAAAACAGGCTGTATTTATGTGTGTGTGTGTGTGTGTGTGTGTGTGTGGAGAGAGAGATTCTTCAGCGGTGATGTGGTTCGTGTGACTAATAGAGGAGGCAGACAGAAATAAAGCAGCTCAGAGCAACAGACACTTTAATAAAAACCAGAGAGAAGCAGGTATAGAGACAGCATAAAACAATGATCTCAACCGAAACATTATCAAACACACAACTCAATCAGACAAACATGACAAACCTCTCAAAGTTTATGGATACTGATGTACATATTGTGTCGTATTACATGGGTCTAATTCAGGGGTCTCAGTCCTGCTTCTGGAGAGATGCCGTCCTGCGGATTTCAGCTCCAACCATAATCAAACACACCTGAAGCAGCTAATCGAGGTGTTACGGGTTAATATTAAGGGTTACAGGTCATTACAGACAGGTGTGTTGGAGCAGGGTTGGAACTGAATTGTTCAGAACTAAAGCTCTCCAGGAGCGGGGTTGGAGAACCCTGGTCTAATTGATCTATCGGTAAGCCCCTGCCCTCGAACACAGATGAGCCAATGGCAGTCGAGTATCAGTTGCACTTGGAGCGGAACTCGGACATCTGTAGGTTTCAGCGCCATAGAGAGACATTGGAAAATCCTAAGCTTGCACCGTTTTTATGGGGTTTATGCTTCAAAACTGGAAAAACGATGTGCCTGGGGTACTTGTAATAGTGATTCCAGGTATCCTGAGAGGATAGGCAATGGAATTTATTTTATTCTATTTCCTAAACCCAAACAAAACGGAGCAAAATGTCCCAAAGCATTCGCCCCCAATCCCAATGAAGACAAAAACGTTCGTTTTCTGGTTGTCATACTCTCATTAAGTTACACTTTTCATCTGCTCAAGCAGAACATTAATGTCATCTTTGTGATCTTGTCATACAAACCTAAATAGCGGACTGTTCTCGCGTCTTGTACAGAGCAGGGCAAAAACACATAAATGAAGGTCTACATTTCACTGTCTCTTCATATTAAACTGGTTAAATGTAAGTTAATTTAATCGTACCCTGCGACACATGAACAGTGTTGATCCTGCATGTTGTTATCTGCGATCGTGACGACCGTAACATGAGGCTTCTCCCACTTGCATTGTGATCTGTAAACCCTCGCTTCCAAATTAATACCTACAATATTTATTTCCTATACAGTAAATACTGTTTATTTACTATACTGTAGGATTTGGAGGATGTGACTGACCATCACAGTCAACATACTTTGCTAGAAATAGAAGTGTGTAACTGTATCTGTAGCAATTTCAAAATTATTTGAATGTGGATTTGGATGAATCTGGAAGTGGACGGGGCTTAAACCTGAAGTTTGTCAAATTACACAAGAACCCTGTTTTAAATGTAATTCTAATTCTATTCTATTCTATTCTATATATATGTGTGTGTGTGTGTGTGTGTGTGTGTGTGTGTGTGTGTGTGTGTGTGTGTGTGTGTGTGTATAT